>NW_017731631.1:1697962-1745744 GCF_001890085.2 Hipposideros armiger
GCTCCAGGTTGAGCTGTCGTTCAGCATCTTAGCTGTAGAGGGCAGTGTCACTGGCCCTCATATGTGGGATCCGAACCGGGGCCCTCTGGTGTCCCAAACCAGTTCTTAACCATCGCGCCACTCGGCCGGCCCTATTGTTAGTTATTCTTAAACAAGCTGTAGTAAATTATACTCCACAAGCAATGTGCAAGAGTGAACATTTCCCTGGATCTCACCAATTCTGGCTATTTCCATTTAAAAAGAATATATTTGCTAAGTTTCTCAATAAAAAATCACATTGATTTTATTTGTGTTTTTCATGGATTAATTGTGAGATTGAGCTTTTTTATATTCTTTATTACTATTCTTATTTTGTGAATTTCTTATTTGTGTTGTGTGGACTTGTTTTTGGAGTGACACACCAATATCAATACTTCACTCCTGTACAGCCCCCACTCATACTTATCTTCTCTCTTTCCCTTTTGAGCTTGAAATGCTTAATAGTAACTAAGGCAACAAAATGTGTTAGGTGGTTGGACTCCAAAATAGCAGTAATCATCCTGAAACCCTTAACAATAGCTTTTATTAACTGTGTATGGTCTAAACAAAACTGTATTGCACATTATGAGTGTCTATCGGAGATACAGAGACATTTTTTGTGAGTGATTTTCAACACATATAGAGTCCCTATCCTGAGTGCAGAGCTGCATAATTCTATGTGAATGGTGCCACCTGGAGTTGTGCAATGTTCTTGCATTGGTGAAGGCCTAAAGTTTTGAAGACCTGGGTCCTGTTCATAACTACTAGCTCTAGCTGATACTAACACTGGGTTTTTACTTCCTCTCCTCTCCTTCACTTCAATTCTGGGCATCAAGTAAATAATGCTTTTCAATATAAAGGACATTATAAGTTAGCATGGGTAAATGACTGCTTGGACTTAAGAAAAAATAGTAGCAACATAACTATGTGTAATATTTATGTATAATCAGACACAATACCTCAATGTTTAAAAGGGATGGATGCAAACATACTCTGATTGGAGCAGTTGTGTGTTCTCCATGTGGCCTCCCCTACATGCTTTCTTCACAACTCAAGGTTCCATAAAAGCATAGTTTGAAAACTATTGATCTATTGGAATAGGCACTGGGCTTGGAATGAAGAGTGGAACTATTTGGCTGTGGGACCTTAGATATGTTGCTTAACATCTCTGAGCCTTACTTTCTGAATCTATAAAGTGGGAAAATATAAAATTGAGAGTTTTATATTGAGCACTTAATTTGTATAAAATCACCCTACTAGGTACTATGGAGGATTCAAATAATATGAGTCAGTCTTTGCCCTTAAGAGCTTTATAGTTTACATAATACTTTACTGATCTTCCAAGAGGCCTATGAGATACAGCACAGGTGCAAATAACAATGACAATGTGAAAATTGTTGGAAGAATTTTAAAAATCATACAAATGTAAAATAGTTTTGTACATATTGAACTATCATTAATATTTTATAGAATGTATCAGGAGGTCAGATATTCCTTAAAGGTTAAACAAAACTGCTGTATAGAACTTGAGCCAGTCAATTAAAAATTGGTAGTTGCTATCCTCTCCCCTGCCTACTTCCCCAGATCTCACCAATATTTTAAAGAGTAATGAGGAGTGCTTCCCATATGGAAAACACTGTCAAGTTCTGTGACCTGACAGGAAACTGAGAAATGGCAGTCACTGAGGTAACTTTCGGGGATTCAGAAATTGGGCATGGCTTAGAGGTACAACTATCTAAGTAGGAGTCAAGCAACAGTCAACACTGGAGTGTATGTTGTTATGTTAGTGCATTAGAAAGGTAGAGTGCAACACATGACACTAGGTCTTCAGCACTTAGCAAGCAGGCAGGTGCATTTGGGAGATATGTCTATTGGTAGCAGAATCCTAACCAACAGATGTAAAACCTGGGAGGTAGCTGAGCATAGCAGGAGTATTGGTGCCCTAATCAGGAGTACCTGGAAGAACTAGGAAGTAGAAACCAGGTAAAAAGCCTAGACTAATTGGAGGAGAACTTTGAATTCTTAGGGTCTTTCAGCCATAAACTTACACAGAGTGAGCAAAATGCATGAATAAGTTTTTTTATTGCAATACTTATGAGGTGATAGATAAAATGGAGAGAGAATGGAGAGGACATGGTTGCTAGGGGAACTCATTAGAAAGCAACTCTTTCAAACTGCCCCCCCCACATACAACCACCAAAGGATATAACTTTTGGAAGAATTTAAAATGAATTTTATTGTTACATTTCCTCTGCTCAATGGCATAAGATACAATATTTTAGGGAAAAGGGATTTATGACTCAAAATGTTTTCCAGATACTAAAGCTGTTTCTAATTTAATAACAAAAAGCATTGAATTATTTAGGCTGTGAGTATGATAATGCTGCATTGTTTTCTGTCTGATCAAGAGTGATTAGGACAAAAAATTTCCGAATTGGCAACTCTCTTTACTTTCACAATGCTTTCTTTTACTTTCACAAAGGTGGAGGATGAATTAAGGGGGCTCAAGTTGATATGTACAAACTAGTTGGGTTGGAGAACTTTGTAGCAATCCAAGTGAGAGATACTGGTAATTTTCCCAAGTGGTGGTAATGGAAACAATGAAAATAGATAGATTAGAGATGTATTTTGGTTATAAAATAAACACAACTTGGTGATGGGTTGGATATGTATGAGGTCTGATAATTACATTCACGAACTGGCCACTGTGTTCTTACATTGGCAGCACTGTACAAACAGCTTGGTAAGGTTTCATAACCTTGATATAACAGTGTCTCACAGCTATGTTTATGTTGATGTGTGGTGGTGTCTTGCTAAGTTTTTTGTTGAGTGTTTTTGTGTGCTATTGCAAGAATAGTTGAGCTTGAATTAGAGCAATGCACAAACCTTAAATTTCTTGTTAAATTTGGCAAGAGTGGAAGAAAATCAAGGACATGTTAGTGCAAGTTTGTGAGGATAATGCCATGAAGAAAACGGTAGTGTACAAATGGATTAAACATTTTTCTGAGGGGAGAGAATACATCACTGAAGAAGAGAGGTCAGGGCAGCCAGTAAAGAGCAGAACTGATGAAACATTGCAAAAATTCATTGAATTGTGAGTCAAAATCATTGGCCGACTGTGCAAAGCATATCAGACCAAGTAAACATCAACAGAAAAACAGTTAGGAAAATCTTAACTGAAAATCTTGGCATGAGAATGAGGTGTGTAAAAATAGTCCCAAAGGAGCTTACGAATGAACAAAAGCAAAGGAGAGTCAAAGTTTGCCAAGACTTGTTGGAGAGGCAAGATGATGTCTTGGGCCATGTTATCACTGGTGAGGAAACATGGGTGCACCTATATGACCCTGAAACAAAGCATCAAAGTGCACAATAGAAGTCAGTCCATTCTCCACCACCAAAAGTGTTCCATCAATGCAAATCAAGAGTCAAAATGATGTTGTTAAACTTTTTTGATATCAGAGGGATTATTAATTATGAATTTATACCAACTGGACAAAAAGTTAACCAAGTTTACTATCTGGATGTGCTGAAAATGATGCATGAAAAGGTTAGATGAAAACGACTTGAGTTTTTCACCAACAATTCATGGCTTTTGCATCATGACAATGCACTAGCTCACATGGCACTGTTTGTGAGGGAATTTTTAGCCAGCAAACAAATAACTGTATTGGAACATCCTTCCTAATCACCTGATCTGGCCCCCAATGACTTCTTTCTTTACCCAAAGAAATGTGGAATAAAGGAAATGTGGAAAGGGAAACATTTTGATGACATTCAGGATATCAAGGACACTACGATGACTGCTCTGATGATCATTCCAGAAAACGAGTTCCAAAATTGCTTTGCAGGGTGGACTAGGCACTGATGTCAGTGCATAGCTTCCGAAGGGGGGGTACTTAGAAGGTGACTATAGTGATATTCAGCAATAAGGTATGTATCATTTTTTCTAGTGGAGTTCATGAATGTAATTGTCAGACCTTGTATACATAAATGTCCTTTAGTAGACATAGAATATTCCATAGTATATACAAATGAATTATAATTTATTCAACCATTCTCTTATTAATGGAAATTTAGATTAGCCCCAGTATTTTTTTAAAGTATTACAAATCCTGCAATAAACAAACTTGTACATATATCTTTATATATTAGTGCTTTCATGTCTGATGGATAAATTTTCAGAAGTGGGATTTCTGGGTCAAAATCTACGCACATTTTAATTTTAATAAATATTTCCAGGTTGGCAGTATAGTACAGTGGTTGGGAGCATGAGCTCCAGAATGAAAGTGTCAAATTTTAAATCTTGATTCCACCACTTACTAGCTTCATAACCATAGACAAGTGATTGATTCTTCTCTGCCTTATTCAGTTTCCTCTTCTGTAATTAAGAAACACCTATCTTGGGCACATTGGTTAAGGGCTGGCTTGGGATGACAGAGGGTCCCGGTTTGGATCCCACATGTGAGGGCCAGTGACACTTCCCTCTACAGCTAAGATGCTGAACAACAGCTCAACCTGGAGATGGGCTGCCATGAGTCGCCAGCGATGGCATAGGCTGCAGCCTCTGCTGCTGTGGGTTGCCATGGGCTACTGTGTGTGGCCAGCAGCCAGCGTGAGAGGCCAGCAGCCTCTGTGAGTGGCTGACTCACCCAGGAAGAGCACAATGATGGTGCCAACTTGGGCCAGTGAAGCAACGTTCTTCACAACCAGACTGATGAACAAAAGGACAGTAACTTGTCTGTTCCCATTCTCCAATTCCCCAGCGCTGTTCCCATCCCCTAATTCCTCAATAAAAATCTTTAAAAAAAACACCTATCTCATATAGCTGTTATAAAGAATAAATGTGATAATAGGATTATATTAAACAGCTTAGAAATTTTGAGACACACAATGTACTCGATAAATATTTGTTATTATTATTGTTATTATTATTATTATTTTTTAAGATTTTATTGGGGAATTGGGGAATGGAAACAGACAAGTTGCTGTCCTTTTGTTCCTCAGTCTAGTTGTGGAGAATGTCGCTTCACTGGCCCATGTTGGTATTATCATTGCGCTCATCCATTGGATGGCCACTCACAGTGGCTCACTGCAGCTCACCAAAGTGCACTCCAGCTGCTGGCCAAACCCACTGCAGCCTATGCTGTCGCCAGCACCTCACGGCAGCCCAGCTACCGGTCAAGCTGTTGTTCACCTTCTTAGCTGTAGAGGGTCCAGCATCACTGGCCCTCATATGTGGGATCTGAACTGGGGCCCTGTTGCTCAGAGCTGGCGTCCCAAGCCAACTCATAACCAACGTGACACTTGGCCAGCCCTGTTATTATTATTTTTAAAAACGTGTTTATAGTTCCACCCACAATGTTAGAGAATACATACTTCCCTCACAAACTCAACAGCACAGTATATTATCAATAAAAAAAAATTACCATGACTTCCAGTTCTGACCACAATGGAGTAGCTAGTATTAGGCTTACTCTGCTGCCATGAAAAACTATAAAAATTTTACAAAATATATAAAACAACTATTTACAGGTCTTTGACAACAATAAAAGCAGGACTACAATTCTTGAGAAAAAGGCAAGCATATGATTCAAGCCCAATATTCACCCAGGTGTTCTTCCTAGGTATATTCCCCAGGGTGGCAAAACCCAATTAGAGAGTGGTGGTCTCAACTGGGCAAAAGAGGAAGGGATCATGGTTTTGGAACTACTAAAATGTTTGGAATTTTTGAGCAGGTTGCCAGAGGGATTAGAGCCATGGAGAGGTAAACCCAGAAGCCTGCGTCTTGTCATAATAACTTTCAGCATGTGCCAGGCAGTGACCTAACTGCTTTTAGTTTTAATTTAATCCTCACAATAGTTCTATGAAGGAGGTTTACTAGAAGTATGTTTTTTATTATATTATCCCTATTTTACAGATATAGGTTTATATACAATGTAAAAATGGAAGTATAGAGGTTAAGTAACTTTCCCAAAATCACACAGCGCACAGTAGTGAGCTTGGATCTGCATCTAGGCAGCTACTAAACCATACTGCCTCTCTGAAGAGCAGGTCCATGTCTAAGTGTCTTACAAATATGAACTCATAGAAGAACTATTATTATCATTTATAACTTAAAGTTAGTTAGCTTCCAGCTAGGAAGTATTGGAGCTGAGGTTCAAATCTAGGTATTTAGGTTCTAATGTTTTTGTTCTTAAACACCACATCACCACTATTCTTTTATTCTTTGGAGTTTTATCTGGAATGGTTGCAGAATGTAATATCTTTTAATTATGATTTGTTGACCTGACTGTATGTATTTTATCCTTTAAAAATTTTAAATACAAGCTATGTTGTTAGATTTTCTGTCTTTCATAAACTGCTATATTTTTTTACAATTTTACTTAGAATTTTTACATTTATATGATGAATATTTTTTTCCTTTTTTGTGTGTATAACGCTTATGAGTCACACAGAAGTACTCGAGAACCATATGATTTCACTGTTATGTGGGATATAAAACTCAAAGCGACGAAAGAACAAGGTAAACAAAGAAACAAAAACTCATACACACAGGTAATAGTTTAATGGTTATCAGAGGTTAAGTGGGTTGGGGGGTAGTAGATGAGGTAATCAGGTTCAAATATATGGTGATGGAAGAAGAACTGACTCTGGGTGGTGAGCACACAATGGGATATATAGATGATGTATCACAGAATTGTACACTTGAAACCCATGTAATTTTACTAACCATTGTCACCCCAATAAATTTTAATTAAATTTCTTTTCAATGACTTCCGTGTCTAAAAAAAAATTGCAAAATATTTTGGGAAGTTTTTCGTCTTCCATACATATCTCATAGTTTTTAAATTTTTTTTGTTTGTTTCAGTTTTGTATTGTGATAATATACACATACAATTTACCACCTTAACCATTTTAAGCGTACACTTTATTGGTATTAAGTGCACTCATATTATTGTGCAACCATCACCACCGTTTATCTCCAGAACTCTTTACATCTTGCAAAGCTGAAAAATCTGTACTCATTAAAGAATAAGTCGGGCCGGCCGAGTGGCACGATGGTTCAGAACTGGCTTGGGATGCCAGAGAACCCCGGTTCGGATCCCACATATGAGGGCCAGTGACACTGCCCTCCACAGCTAAGATACTGAACAACAGCTGGACCTGGAGCTGGGCTGCCATGAGTCGCCAGTGACGGCGTAGGCTGCAGCCCCTGCTGCAGTGGGTTGCCATGGGCTACCGTGTGTGGCCAGCAGCCGCAGTGAGTGGCTGTCCAGAAGCCGGCGACTGATCTGCCTCGCCCGGGGAAGAGCGCAATGATGGTGCCAACTTGGGCCAGTGAAGCAACGTCCTCCACAACTAGACTGAAGAACAAAACAATAGCAACTTGTCTGTTCCCCTTCCCTCAAATCCCCAGCACTGTTCCCATCCCCCCAATTCCCCAATTAAAAAAAAAAAAGAATAAGTCTCCATTTTCCCCACCCCCAGTCTTTGGCAACCACTATTCCACTCTCTGTGTGTATGTACTTGATACTCTAAATACCTCATAAAGGTGGAATTATACAGCATTTGTTTTTGTGACTGGTTTACTTCACTCAGCATAATGTCCTCAACGTTTATCCATATTGTAGCATGTGTCTGAATTTCCTTTCTTTTTAAGGCTGACTATTATTCCATTGTATGTTTTTTTTCTTTATTTGTTTCAGGTGTACAAAGCAGCATAATAGACATTTACACCCCTCAGAAAGTGACAACCCCTCAATCTACTACTTATATGATATCATATATACCTATTACAATGCCATTGACTGTATTCCCTATGCTGTACTTTCCATCCCGTGACCATATTTAATTATAGTTGACATTCAATATTATTCTACTTCAGCTTCAGGTGTATAGAGCAGTGGTCAGGCATCTACAGAGTCAATGAAGTGATCCCCTGATAAGTCCAGTGCCCATCTGGCCCACTATATAATCTTTACAACATTATTGATTATATTCTTCAGATTGTATTTTATATTTCTGTGATGATATCATGACTACTAATTTGTACTTTCTAATCTCTTCACCTTTTCCTCTATACCCACCCCCTCTCATCTAGCAACCATCAATTTTTTCTCTATATCTCTGAGTCTACTTCTGTTTTGTTTGCTCATTGATTTTGTTCTTTAGATTCCAAATATAAGTGAGATCATATGGTGTTTCTCTTTCTCAGTCTGACTTATTTCACTTAGCATAATATTCTCTAGATCCATCCATGTTGTTGAAATTAATAAAATTTCATTCTTTTTTATGGCCGAGTAATAATCCATTGTATAAATGTACCACAGTTTCTTTATCCAATCATCTATTGATGGGAATTTCAGTTGTTTCCATACAATTGTGTTATTGTGAATAGCGTTGCAGTAAGTATAGGGGTGTATTTATTTTTTCAAATTGGTGTTTTGGATTTCTTTGGATAGGTACCTAGGAGTGGAAATGCTGGGTCATTAGGTAGTTCTATTTTTAATTTTTGGAGGAACCTCCATACTGTTTTCCATAGTGGCTGCACCAATGTGCAATCCCACCAACAGTGCACAAGGGTTCCCTTTTCTCCACATCCTCACCAGCACTTGTTGTTTGTTGATTTATTGGTGATAACTTTTTTGACAGGAGTGAGGTGATATTTCATTTCGGGTTTTATTTGCATTGCTGGAATGATTAGTGATGTTCAGCATCTTTTCATATGTATATTGGCCATATGTATGACGTCTTTAGAGAAATGTCTCTTCATATCCTCTGCCCATTTTTATAAATTGTTTTTTTGTTGTTGTTGTTGTTTGGTTGAGTTGAATGAGGCTTGTTTTTTTGTGTGTTTTTTGTTTTTAAATAAATTTTGGATATTAACCTCTTATCAAATGTATAATTGGCAAATATCTTCTCCCACTTAGAAGGATGTGTTTTTGTTTTATTGATGGTTTCCTTTGCTGTGAAAAAACGTTTTATTTGATGTCGTGCAACATATTTATTTTTCCTTTTGCTTCCCTTGCCTGAGGGGATACATCAGTAAAAATATTATTACTAAGGGTAATGTCTGCAAATTTCCTTCATATATTTTTTTCTAGGAGCTTTATGGTTTGGGGTCTTACATTTAGGTCTTTCATCCATTTTGAATTTATTATTGTATATGGCGTAAGAAAGTGGTTCACTTTATTTTTCTTTCTTTTCTCTCCTTATTTTTTGAGTGTATCTGTGTGTATTTCCAGCACCATTTATTAAATAGGCTGTCTTTACCCCAATGAAACTTCTTGCTTCCATTGTCATAGATTAAATGACCATAAAAGCATGGATTTATTTCTCAGCTCTCTATTCTGTTCCATTGATCTATGTGTCTCTTTTTATGCCAATACCATGTTGTTTTGATTACTATAGCTTTGTAGTATGATTTGATGTCAGGTAATGGGATACCTCCCACTTTGTTCTTATTGCTCAAGATTGCCATGGCTATTTGTGGTCTTTTATGGTTCCATATAAATTTTAGGATTATTTGTTCTAGTTCTGTGAAAAATGTTATTCGTCATTTGATAGGGACTGCATTGAATCTATATATTGCCTTAGGTAGTATGAACATTTTAACTGTATTAATTCCTCCTATCCATGAGCATGGTATATGTTTTCATTTATTTGTATCTTCTTTAATTTCTCTCTTCAATGTCTTATAATATTCTGAACACAGATTTTTACTTCCTTGGTTACATTTATTCCTGTGTTTTATTGTTTTTGAAGCAATTGTGAATGAGATTGTTTTCTTCATTTCTACTTCTGATAGTTTGTTATTGGTGTATTCAAATGCAACTGTTTCTGAATATTAATTACGTATTTGACTACTTTACTAAATTAATTTATGAGTTCTAATAGTTTCCTAGTGGAATCTTTGGGGTTCTCTCTATATAGTATCATGTCATCTGCATATAATGATAATTTTACTTCCTATTTTCCAATTTGGATCTTCTTTATTTCTTTCTCTTGTCTGCTTACTGTGGCTAGAACTTCCAGTACTACATTGAATAAAAGTGGTAAAAGTGGGCATCCGTGTGATGTTACTGATCTTAAGAGGAATGCTTTTAGTTTTTCCCCATTGATTATGATGTTAGCTATGGGTCTATCATATATGGCCTTTATTATGTTGAGATATGATCCCTCTATTCCCACTTTGCTAAGAGTTTTTATCATAATTGTCTGCTGAATTTGGTCAAATGCTTTTGCCACATCTATTAATATTACCATATGTGTTTTTTTTAATTTTTCATTTTGTTAATGTGGTGTATCACATTAATTGATTTGCAGTATTCTTTTTTTTAGAATTTTTTTTTATTGGGGAATTGGGGGGATGGGAACAGTGCTGGGGAATTGGGGGAAGGGGAACAGACAAGTTGCTGTCATTTTGTTCTTCAGTCTAGTTGTGGAGGACGTTGCTTCACTGGCCCAAGTTGGCACCATCATTGCGCTCTTCCCGGGCGAGGCAGATCAGTCGCCGGCTTCTGGACAGCCGCTCACTGCGGCTGCTGGCCGCTCACGCTGGCTGCTGGCTACACATGGTAGCCCATGGCAACCCACTGCCACAGGAGCTGCAGCCTACGCCGTCGCCGGTGATTCATGGTAGCCCAGCTCCAGGTTGAGCTGTTGTTCAGCATCTTAGCTGTGGAGGGCAGTGTCACTGGCCCTCATATGTGGGATCCGAACCGGGGCCCTCTGGCATCCCAAGCGAGTTCTTAACCATCGCGCCACTCGGCTGGCCCTGATTTGCAGTATTGAACCAAACTTGCATTCCAGGAATGAATATCACTTGATTGTGGAATAATCTTTTTAATGTGACGCTGAATTCGGTTTGCTAGTATTCTGTTGAGGATTTTTGCATCTATATTCATTAAGATAGCAGCCTATAGTTTTCTTTTTTTTTCTTTTTGTAATGTCTTTGCCTGGTTTGAAGATTAGGGTAATAGTGGTCTCATGAAATGAGCTTGGGAGCCTTTCTAACGTCTGGATTTTTTGGAATAGTTTGCAAAGAATAGGTGATTCTTCTCTTTGAATGTGTGGTAAAATTAACCTGTGATTCCATCTCGTCTAGAACTTTTGTTTGTTGGGAGCTTGTTGATTACTGATTCAAATTTGTTGATAGTAATCGGTATGTTCAGATTTTCTGTTTCTTCTGTATTCAGCCTTGGAAGATTGTGGGCTTCTAGGAATTTAACCACTTTTCCCTGATTGTCTAATTTGTTGGTGTACACTTCCTCATAGTATATTCCTAATTTTTTTGTATTTCTGTGGTGTATTTTGTAACTATTCCTCTTGCATTTCCAATATCATTAATTTGGGTCATCTCCCTCTTTTTCTTGATGAGTCTGGCTAAAGGTTTGTCGATTTTGTTTATCTTTTAGAAAAACAGCTCTTGGTTTCATTGATTTTGTAAAATTTTTTGGTCTCTATTTTGTTTATTTCCTCTCTGATCTTTATTATTTCCTTCCCTGTACTCACTTTTGGCTTATTTTGCTGTTATTTTTCCAGTTCCTTTAGGTGTAAAGATACACTGTTGATTTGAGATTTTTTTTATTTCTTAAGGTAGGCCTGCATTGCTATGAATATCCCTCCTAGGACTGCATTTACTGCATCCCACATATTTTGGATCATTGTGTTTTTGTTTTTATTTTCTCAAGGTATCTTTTGATTTCTTCCTTGGTCTCATTGTTGACCCATTCATTATTTAGTATTATGTTATTCAATCTTCATGTGTTTGTTTGTTTTTCGGTTTTCTTCCTGCAATTAATTTTTTGTTTCATAGCACTGTGGTCTGAGAAGATGATTGATATGATTTCAATCTTCTTAAATTTATTGAGACTTGTTTTTGTGGCCTAGGATGTGGTATAATTTTGAAAATATTTCATGTGCACTTGAAAGAATGCATATTCTGCTGCTTTGGGGTGAAACCCTTTAAAAATATTGATTAAATCCAACTGGTCTAATGTGACAATTAAGATCACTGTTTCTGTATTGATATTTCTGTCTGGAAAATCTGTCCATAGTGTCCCCTTCTATGATTGTGTTTCTGTTGATCTCTGTCTTTATGTCAGTTAATATCTGTTTTATATATTTAGGTGCCCTGATGTTGGATGTATAGGTGTTTACTAGGGTTATGTCCTCTTGTTGGATCAATCCCTTTATTATTCTGTAGTGTCCTTCTTTGTCTTTTATTATAATCTTCATTTCAAAGTCTATTTTGTCTGATATAAGTATTGCTACTCCAGCTTTTTTTCTCATTTCCATTTGTGTGAAGTATCTTACTGCATCCTTTTACTTTCAGTCTGTGTATATCTTTTGATCTGAGGTAGGTCTGTTATACACAGCATATGCATGGGTCTTGTTTACTAATCCACTCAGCTACCTTGTCTTTTGATTGGAATATTTAATCCACTTACATTTACAGTGATTATCGATAGGTACATAGTTATTGCCATTTTGTCATTCACATTTCTGGTCTTCATTAATTTGTTTTCATCTCTCTCCTGCTTAAATAAAACTTTTTAACATTTTCTGCAATACTTTAGCTTATTGTTTTCTGGGAAGCTGTCATTCTCTCCTTCAATTTTAAATGATAGCCTTGCTGGGTAGAGCAATCTAGGTTGTAGACATTTGTTTTTATCACTTTGAATATTTTTTGCCACTCCCTTTTGGCCTGCAAAGTTTCTGTAAAAAAGTCAGCTGATAATCTTATGGGACCTTTCTTGTAAGTAACATACCGTCTTTCTCTTCCTACTTTTAGGATTCTCTCTTTGTGTTTATCCTTTGCCATTTTAACTATGATGTGTATTGGTGTGGGTATGTTTGGGTTCATCTTGTTTGGGACTCCCTGTGCTTTCTGGGCTTGTATGTCATTTTTCGTCACCAGGTTAGGGAAGTTTTCAGTCATTATTTCTTCAAATAGATTCTCAATCCCTTGGTTACTCTCTTTTCCTTCTGGTATTCCTATGTTCTGAACGTTGTTGCCCTTCATGTTACCGCACATGTCTCTTAAACTATTTTAATTGTTTTTTTTCTTTTTATTTTTTTGTTGTTGTTCTGATTGGGTGAATTCTGCTATCTTGTCTTGTAAATTGCTGATTCGATCCTTTGTTTTATGTAATCTGCTGGTGATTCCTTCTAGTGAGTTCATTTTTCTTACTGTATTCTTCTTCATTTTTGACTGGTTATTTTTCATGGTTTCTATATCCTTATTTATGCTTGCCATTTCTTTGTTGGAATTCTCATTGAGTTCCTTAAGTATTCTTACAATCAGTGTTTTTTTTAATGTCTGCAAATTTACTTCTTTTTTATTAGTTATTATGAAATACACATTTTTTAGAATTAGTTTCAGCTGTACAACACAGTGCAATAGCTATACTTTTTACCCCTCGAAGTGAGAACAACCCTCCCCCAATCTGCCACCCCATTCCCCCCCAATATCATACATATCTATTACAAATCCCTTGACTCCACTCCCACACTATACTCCACGTCCCATGACTATATAGTTGTAGTTCACATACAATATTATACAACATCAGCTTCAGGTGTACAGTGCAGTGATCAAGCCTCTTCCCCATCCGTGATGCAAGACATGTGACCAGCACCAGCTGCTGGGGGAAAGGGCTCAGTGGGTCATGAGCCGACCTCCCTCTAGACTTGTAGTAAGCTTCCCACAATTAGTTGCTGTGTTCTTTGGAACTGTGCTCACCACCAAAAATCCTCACAGGTTGTTGTGGTCTGTCTGCTGCTGCAAAAAACCCTCTGTGGCCTACAGAGTTAGGAGCTAGGGACCAGGGGCTCAGGGTGCCCCTGGCAACACAGCTCTAGATGGGCAGGGCAGGCCCCCAAGGCACCACAGGGTGTGGTCAGTGACACCAAGTCAGAGCAGCATGCACTCCTGCATTAGCAGCCAACCCACACAAACTCGCCTGGAAAGCCCCGGCTGAATCACGCAGGCGCACAGCTCGTGGCCCTACACTCCCAGGAAAACTCCCTGTCTCAGCCTGTCCCAATCAGCCACTCAAACATCAGGCCGAACAGCCCAACAGCCAATTGCCACCAAGACAACTTTGCATGTGCAATGCGGAAATCGGGGACCTAAGGCGAGTCACGCACTTCCACGTCTGTTGTAGTTGAAGTGCGCTTGCCTGGTGTTTCCCTGGCTACGCAGCACAAACAATATGGAGGGTGGGAATCCAAGGCCGCATGCGCACACACGCACACACGCACTCCTGTGCCAATTCCAGCAGACCAATGCAGTCCCAGACCTGAGCCTCTGTGGGAGGGCCCAGCCCTGAAAAAATGGCGGCCTCCTGAGCACTACTCGTGTACAAGCACAACATCAGGGGAACAGTGGTCCCAAAAACCTCCAGCTCCCGCGCCAAAGGCACTCAGTTCAGTCCTTCCCGGAGGCTCCTGGGCCCCGTTCACAAAGCCACTCCCTCCACCAGGAACCGGGTGAGTGCTCACCAGTGAGCGAGTCGGTTTGCCATCTCCACTGTTTCTCCAGATGCTCCCAGCCTCTCCGAGCCAAGCAAAGAAAGTCCTCACTGTCTTCTCCTTCCAGCTATCGTAGAACTCCTCTTCCCGGCAACATAACTCTGGGGTGGTGTGTGCGGTGTGGGGCCGGAGGGTCTCGCCCTGAACCGGAGAAGCCTCCCCACTGCTGAGGTGTCCCTCACGGGTTTCACCCTCTCTCGTCTCCGCCCCTCCTACTGGACTTGATGTGGCCTCCTCTTTAAGTCCTTCGTTTAGAGGTTCTGTTCATCTAGGGTCCAGGGAACTTCCAAGGTTGAATATCATATAAATTATTTGTAATTTTGTTGTGATCCTGGGAAGTAGTCGGCACAGAGTCTGTCTACTCCGCCATCTTACCGGAAGTCCACAATCAGTGTTTTAAACTCTGTCTCTTGTAGGTTGTTTGCCTCCACCATTTCAATTAGTTCCATTTCTGGAATTTTCTTCTGTTCTTTTATTTGGGACATGTTTCTTAGTTTCCTCATTCTGCTGTAACTCTGTGTTTACTTCTATGTATTAGGTAGATCACCTATGTCTCTCAGTATTTGCTGGGTGGCCTTATGTATTATGTGTCCTTTGTAGTCAAATTGCAGTCTCCCTGATCTCCTGTGCATGTGGTCCAGAGGAGTTTCTTGTGTTGTGTGTGTTCTCCTGTTGTAGTTGAGTCTTTATTGCTTTTTGGCTTGTCAGTGAGTGAGATTGCCTCCCATGCTGACTACCTATGGGGATTGACTATGTCCAGTGTATGAGCTGCTGTGGGAGGGCTGATCCCTTTGAGGAAGCTTTGCCCCTAGAGGCTCTTGTGCCTGTCGAGAACCCCCTTTGGGTGTGCCACTTGTGGAACTAACCAGGTAGTGTTCTGGTGTGGTCTGAAGGGAACCCCTAGGTGTGTTGTTTCTGGTGTCTCTTGAGCAGGACTCTCAGTTTTGGCAATTTTAGCCCTGCCTGTTACTGGTCAATGGCTACCTGGTAGGTGCCTCAAAACTGTATGTTGTTAGCTGCTGCCCATGCTGGACCTGGAGGCATATGGGGTTGGCCTCACTGTGAACTGAGGCTGACTACCACCAATGTTGGGCCTAAGGTAGCATAGCTAAAGACTTAGGGTCCCGTAGGCCTGTTGCCATCTCTCAGCTCCCTGTAAGGCCCAGGTGTTGAAAGAGCCTCATGAAGAGAGTGTGTCTGGCTGGTTGACCTTGTGTTGGAAATGTTCTCAGTGATGCAGCACTAGGTGGGCAGGGTGGAGTTCAAGTGAGTCATGAGACGTGATCAGTGGTTTTTACAACATTAATGCACTTTGAGATCTTATGCCTGTATTTGGCTTGTGATGACCTTGTACAGTGCCCAGAGGACACTGCCACCAGCCTCCACCTCAGGCTCACAACTTTTCAAGAGCTTCTCCTGAGTGGTTGTAGTACAGTTTTGGAGTCACTGTTCACCACCAAAATCTCCCCAAGTCGTTGTGGATTGTCCGCTGCTATAACAAACCTCCTCTGTGGTTTGTGGGGGCAGGAGCAGTCATTCAGGTGCCCAGAGTGCCCTGGCAATGCAGCTGTAGCTGGGCAGGGCAGGTTACAGTAAGCTACAGGATGTGGTCACTGGTTTCTACAAATTCAGCATAGTCTCAGCTCCTGGACCAGTTCTGGGACCTCAACGATGCCAAAAAACAAAGCAAACCAACAGCAACAAAAAAAACTAAAGGCACACACACACACAAAACAAAGAACAACAATACAAACAAATATACAAGAAAGCAAAACAAAAAACAAAAACAAAACAAAACAATAACAGAAAAAGAAGAAAAAATAAAATAAGAAGAGAGAGAGAGAGAGAGAGAGAGAGAGAGAGAGAGAGAGAGAGAGAACACTATGTCTAGCCACTACCTGTCTGTGGTGCAGCACAGGTCTTGGCTTAATGCCCTCCAGCAATCTTCCCAGGCTGTTGCGGGTTGTCCACTGCTGTTAAAAACCTCCTCCATGTCTTGTGTAGGTGGCTTTGGCCACCAGGTGCCCAGAGTGCCCCTGGCAATGCAACTGTAGTTGGGTGGGGCAGGTTTTTTGGGTCCTAAGGGGTATGGTTGTTGGTTTGTACAGTTAGTGTAGTTTCTGCTTTGGCCTGCAAAACCACACTGAGAACACTATGGCCAGCCACAAGCAGGTGGGCTTCTTTTCTGTGATGTGCAGGTCTCTCAGGAATTTCTATGTGATGAGCAGGGAATCCTTTGTTGAATTATAGCTGTTCAATTTGTTTTAACATCCAGGGGAGATTTCAAGAACTCCTCATTCCACCATTTCTGTGACATCCTCCATTGCATGTTTATACCTCATTTTCTTTATCCACTTACCTGTTGACAGGTTACTTGGGTTGTTTATACCTTTTGGCTTTGTGAAAAATGTTGCCATAAACAAGGTTATAGAAACATCTCTTCAAAACCCTGAGTTCAGTTCTTCATGGGTATATATATACCCAGAAGTATATTTGCTGGGTCATATGGCAATTCTGTTTTTAAATTTTTGAAGAATAATAATTACTGTTTTCCACAATGCTTGAACCATTTTACATTCTCACCAACAGTGTACAAGTGTTCCTAATTTCCCACATCCTCATAAATATTTGTTATTTTCTGTTTTTTTTTATTTTTTTGGAGGGGTTGTTTGTTTGTTTTTATTTTTGACAGTAGCCTTCCTAATGGATGTGAGGTGCTATCTTATTGTGGTTATGATTTATATTTCCTTAATAATTAATGATGTTGAGCCTCTTTTCAGGTATTTATTAGCGATTCTTATTTCTTCTTGGAAGAAATATATTTCGAGTCCTTTGCTCATTTTTTATTATTGATATTTAGGAGTTCTCTTTATATTCTCAGTGTTAATTACTTATTAGATATATGATTTAAAACTATTTTCTCCCATTATGTAGGTTGTCTTTTTACTCTCTTGATAGTTTCCCTAGAATAAAAGGTTTTAATTTTTATAAAATCCAATTTGTCTTCTTTTGCTTTTGTTGCCTGTGCCTTTGGTATCATATCCAATAAATCATTGCCAAATTCAATGTCATGAAGCATTTTCCCTAAGTTTTCCTCTTAGGAGTTTTATTGTTTTAGCTCTTATATTTAGACTTTTGATTCATTTTGAGGTAGAGTTGGTATATGGTGTTAGGAAAGGATCCAACTTTATTCTTTCACACTTGAATATCCAGTTTTGTTAGCACAATTCATTGAAAAGACTGCTGTTTCACCTCTTGAATGTTTTTAAAACCTTTGAATGGTTTTAGAACCATATATATGAAGGTTTATTTCTGGGCTTTCTATTCTAATTCATTGGTTTGTTAAGTCTGTTGTTATGCCAATACTATACTCTATTTTTTATTGTTAGTTTCA
The DNA here is from genome assembly GCF_001890085.2 of Hipposideros armiger. NCBI lineage: Eukaryota > Metazoa > Chordata > Mammalia > Chiroptera > Hipposideridae > Hipposideros > Hipposideros armiger. The sequence continues at coordinate 1,715,913 of NW_017731631.1, forward strand.
GGTGTACAGAACAATGCAATAGTTACCCTTTTCACCCTCACAAGGTAACAAACCCCTCCCCCCATCTACTGCCCTCCCACCCCCGATATCATGCTTATCTATTACAATTCAATTGATTCCATTCCCACTCTCTACTCCATGTCCCATGACTATATGTATATATAATTATAGTTGACATACAATATTATTCAACATCAGCTTCAGAAATACAGTGTGGTGGTCAGGCCTCTAAACCGACTATGAAGTGGTCTCCCCAACAGGACATGAGTCCATCTGGCTCCCTAAGAAATATTTACAACATTATTGATTATATTTCTCAGACTGTCTTGTTCTATCCCTGAGGCCATATTGCAATTACCAATTTGTATTGTCTCATCCCTTCCCCTTCTCCTTCATCCCCACCCCCTCCCAACTACCAACCCTCAGTTCTTCCTCTGTGTCTCAGAAACTATCTCCATCCACTTCTCCCATCCATTCAGGTCCTTAGAATCCACCTATAAGTGAGATCATATGATATTTGTCTTTCTCTGACTGACTTATTTCACTTAGCATAATGTCATACTCTTTTGATTACTGTAGCTTTGTAGTAAATTTTGAAATCAGAAAGTCTGAGTCCTCCAACTTTTTTTTTAAAAGACTGCTTTGGCTATTCCAGGCACCTTCATGTAAATTTTAGGGTGGATTTTTCCATTTCTGCAAAAAAAATTCATTGGGATTTTGAATGGATTACATAGAATCTGTGGATTACTTTGAGTGATATTGAAATTTTAACAATATTGAGTACTCCAAAACATGAACATCTTTCCATTTATGTCTCTTTAATTTCACTTGGTGATGTTTTGTAGTTTCCATTATACAAGATTTTCACTTCCTTGATTAATTACTAAACATTTTATTGTTTGATGTTATCATAAATGGAATTATTTTCTTAATTTCCTTTTCAAATTGTTCATTGTAAGTGCATAAGAATGCCACACATTTTTGTGTGTTGACTTTGTATACTGCTACTTCACTGAATTTATTTATTTCTTGGTTCTAATAGTTTGTGTGTGTGTGTGTGTGTGTTTGTGTGTGTGTGTGTGTGTGTGTGTGTGTATTCTTTAGGGTTTTGTATATGTAAGTTCACATCATTTGCAAACAGAGATAATTTTGCTGCTTGTTTTGCAATTTGAATGCTTTTATTTCCTTTTCTAGTAAGAAATAATAACCTAATTAGCCAAATAGCCTAATAATTTCGAATAGTTTAATTGCTCTGGCTAGGACTGAATGTACTATGTTGAATAGAAGTGGTGAAAGTGAGCATCCTTGCTTTATTTCTCATCTTAGAGGAAAAGTGTTTCACCATTGAGTATGTTTTCTGAGACTTTTTCATATATGAATTTTATTATGTTGAGGTGTTTCCATCTAATTCTACTTTGCCCATAGTTTTTAATACAAAGTAAAAAGTACATTTGGGGGTATAAATTTTAAATAATTCATGGTTTCTATTTTAATTCTTTTACCAAAATGTATCTCAGTTTCCAGATGGCTAAGATATTGTTATATTATTGTTATTGATTTCTAATGTTTGTACTATTGCTATTTAATATGGCTTTTTAAAACTTTATGAATTTATTAAAGTTCCTATGTGTTAAGTACATGATTGATTTTTATAAATGTTCCATAACCATAAGAGGAAAATGTATATTCTTTCTTTGAAGGGAGCAGACATTTTTGATTGAATGACTCCCAGTCCGTATAGCCTTATTAATTTTTCCTTTTTGACCTATCATATTCTGAAAGACATCTATTAACATTCTTCACTATGTGTAGTTAAATTTCTTTCTTTTTCTAAGTCTAAGAGTTTTTGCTGTTATATTGTTTGGTGTATAAATATTTGTGATTGTTATGTCTTCTTAGTATCTTTTACCATGACAGCTCTTTTAAGTCTTTATTCAAATGTTACCTTCTCAGGTAGGCTTCTCCCACCCCAATTGAGGCATTCCCCACTATTCTCTCTTGCCTTTTTTCTCTCCATAACATTTATCATTTTCTAATATACCAAATAATTTATTTTTTAATTTAATATCTGCTTTCTGCTATTATAATGCAAGGTCCATAAGTGAAGTTCTGTCATTCTGTTTAGTCATTGTTCATTGTACCCAAAATAAAGCCTGACATGCTTTACACAATGAGAAAATCAGTTACAAAATGTTCCCCTTTGTGCTACTTAATCGTTTTCACTTTGATTTTCATTTCCTGATATCAGTATTCCCAGTCTTAATTTCTTTTTGTTGATATTTGCATAATATACTTCTGCTTATTCGTTCATTTTCAAACTTTTTAATTCAATCCAAACTGGTTTGTTTGTTTCTTTGTTTGTTTTTGTTTTTTGTCTCTTTATAGTGAGTTCAATCCATTCACATTTGTTGCAATAACTGATATATTTTATTTGTCTTGTTTTCTTATTTTATGTTTATTACTTATTATACTTGTTGTTTTTACTTATTTACCCTTTGCAATATTTTCTAGATTTCTCAGAGTCGGAAAAAATTTTTTTGTCCTTTGTTAATTCATAAATGATCTATTTTTCTAGTGATAGATTCCTACATTTTTTCTAATATTTATAGCTACAATCCTATATCAAAATACCCAAATTAAATGTTATGCTTTCCACCCCCAAAATGTTTTATTACTACGTTTAAATTTTTTTTTTTACCAAAATGATACCTTTACAACATTTACATGCCTTATCTCTCTTTTCTCACCACATACAAAACTTTGTTAAAATAACAATTTATTTTTAGTATATGACTATATTTCCTTTACAAAATATAAATCATTTTTCAATATACTTTTTTGACACATTATATTAGAAATTTAACTGATTTTTTAAAAATTTTACCCCAAAGCAGCAAAACATACATTCTTTGAAACACACATGGAATAGTTTCCAGGATCTCAATATACCTTTTCTTAGCATTTGCATTACATTTTATGTTCATATCATTATTAATTTAGATTTTAACTATACATTTGCAAGGAGTAAGCACTGTATAACACTTGTATACATTTTATGTTTCTTATCTTGAGTTTTTTGATCTGTTATAATTTTCATTTGGAAACAGTTTTCCTTTAAATAATTTACTTATGAAGAGTACATGAGTAGTGAGTAGTATACTTTCTGAATTCACTCATGTCCACAAATATTTTTTACTCTCACATATGACTATTACTTTGATTTAATCATTTTCCCTAAATATGTACATATTGCTCTGATGTCCTCCAACTTCCAGTGTTGAAGAAGAGAAGTTTAATGCTAGTCTAATTCTCTTTTTATTGTAAACAACCTGTTTTATCTATCCGGATGTTTATAAGATTTATTTATTTATTTTTTAGCTTAGATGTTTCAATAGGCTTTCTAGGTGTGCATCTTTTTTCATTAATGATGAAATTTTTAAATCTGGAAACTAAAGTTGTTCTAGCTTAGGGAAATGTTCTTTTATTATTTCTTTGATTATTGAATTCCATCTATTTTTTCTTCATATACAGCTATTATTTAACTATTAGTTTTATGGAGCTGGTCTCAATACATTTTATATTTTCATTAATACATTCCATTTCAATGTATTTTTTCTCTCTGTGTTAAAATATTTATTACTTGATCTTCCAGTTTTCAGCATTGGCCATCTTATTTGCAATTTTCACTACTAAGTTTTTAAATTGTGAATAAATATTTTCTGGTCCCCCCTTTTCACATCCTAATTATCTCTCTTAAAGGATTCTTGCTGTTTTCTTTCTTTTTTTTCTAGACATATTCTTTAAAAAATTTTTTTTTTTTAGTTTTCAATTACACTTGACATTCAATATTATTTATGTTAGTTTCAGGGGTACAGCATAGCGGTTAGGCATTTGTATAATTTACAAAATAATTCCCCTGACTAGTGTAGTACCCACCTTGCCCTATATATAGTTATTACCATATTATTGACTATATTCCTTAGGCTGTACCTTACATCCCCATGATTACTTTGTAACTACCAATTTGTACTTCTTAATCCCTTCACATTTTTCACCCAGTCCCTCAACCCTCCTACCACCTGGTTATAAGTCTTATTATTTTGATTTAAGGTTTACTTTGTTCCCTTATAATTAGTTCTGTCCCCAATAACAATCATTCATTCTGGTTCTTCAGCTTGGTTATCCCCTCAATTTACTGAATATCTTTAGATGGGCTGTGAATTTTTAATGCTTACTCATGGGTGTGTTTACTCAACCGACACATATATGAGGTCTGACAATTAAGTGTGGGAACTCATCCTAGAAAAAGTGCTACATACCTCATTGTTGAATACCACTATAGTCATCTTCAAAGTACTCCCCTTGGGAAGCTATGCACCAATGCCAGTGCCTAGTCCACCCTTCAAAGCAATTTTGGAACTCTCTTTCTGGAATGGCCATCACAGTTGTCATCGTATTACCCTTGATGTCCTGAATGTCATCAAAATGTCTACCCTTCAATATTTCCTTTATCTTTGGGTCAAGAAAGAAGTCTTTGGGGGCCAGATCAGGTGATTAGGAAGGATGTTCCAATACAACTATTTGTTTACTGGCTAAAAACTCTCTCACAGACAGTGCCATGTGAGCTAGTGCATTGTCATGATGCAATAGCCATGAATTGTTGGCGAAAAGTTCAGCTCATCTAACTTTTTTTTTAAAGATTTTATTGGGGAATTGAGGAAGGGAAACATTGTGTTTTCTTAATGACCCATTAGCTCAAGTCAAGTTGTTGTTCTTCTGTTTTAGTTGTATAGGACACAAGTTCATCTCCAAGTCCAGTCGCTGCTTTCAATCTAGTTGCAGGGGTGGCATATCCCACCATCCCATGTGGGAGTCCAACTAGCAACCTTGTTAAGAGCACATGCTCTCACCAGCTGAGCCATCTGGCTGCCCATTGGCAGCTCCGTGGCAGCTCAGCTCTGGTGCAGCTCACTGATTCATGTTGGAATTGAACTGGTGACCCTGTTGCTCGGAGCTCAAACTCTTAACCAAGTGCACTACCTGGCAGGCCTCATCTAACTTTTTCATGCAGCCTTTTCAGATTTCCAAATAGTAAACTTGGTTAACTGTTTGTCCAGTTGGTACAAATTCATAAGTAATAAACCCTCTGATATTAAAACATGTTAGCAACATCATTGCAACAAGTTCTCGAACTTAATTGTTCGACCTCATAGGTGAGGCTGTTTGGGGTGTCTCTGTCAATCATGAACTGAAATGTGTTGGAAGATGGAGTAAAAATTTTTATTCCTGTAGTTCCTTAGCAAGTCAAAGAAAAAAATGGAATCTCTCCATGTTGTGTGTATGTGTGTGTGTGTGTGTGTGTGTGTGTGTGTGTGTGTGTGTGGTCTTTCTGTTCTCAGTCTTCTTTATTTGCAAGTAGAAAAGTATATGAAATAGGAGCAAAGCAACTATTGGCCTCCAAAGATGCCTGGGGTCAGTATGATGAATTACCATCATTGGACTACTTTGGAAAGTGGAAGAACTTGTCAATGACATTCACTCCCTGCTTAATACCTCCTTTATCGTTCTGAAAAATGACACACACTTGTTACGTCCTCTGGAAATGTGACATTATCAGATGTAATTAAGATTCTAGGTTTTTTTTTCACCATCAAACCATACTTACTTCAACTAAATAACCCTAAAACATGGCTAGATATTAGAGTCACATTGGGGGCATTTAAAAATATTGATTATTTGCCCCTTTCCCTCTCTAAGGATAATTGAATCAAAAGTTCTGTTGCTAGAAACTGGGCACTCAGGCAGCTATTTCCCAAATTGTGTGCTTGATAGTTTCCCCTGCTATATATACTTTTATTGTTCTACTCTTAGGTTAGAGGTCAATAGCATTTTCTAAATGAACCCCTGCAATATAATTTAAAAATTATAATAATTACTCATTTGAATATGTAGTACTTTCACATTATATTAAACCCTAAAGCCCTTAAATATATACAGTGAATCTCCTTTCTAGCTCTGTTTCTTAGCCAACCAATTCCTCTCCCAAGTGGAAACCACTTGCTAGTTTTTTGCATATTCTTCCAGAGACATTCTAGTCATATTAAAGCACATAGTTATCAACCAGTCTCCTGTGAATGCACCTTCAGATGGTTTTCCATCTGTTGTTATGACAAACAATACTGCAATGAATAAATACTTTTCCTACTTTAAACTCTTCCTGTATGTGAGTGTATCTGTATAATTCCTATAAATTAAATTATTAGATCAAATGATATGAAATGTTCTATTCTTGGAATTAGCTCTACTTAGTTACAATAATTTATTCTTTTAATATACTATAGAATATGATCTGATAATATTTAACTTAGGGTTTTTGTACCGTTTTTACATAGGCATTCATAAATGAGACCCATGTGTCTTTTGTTCCAATTTCTTGGGGTTTTTTTATTACATAAAATTTTGGTAAAGATTGATAAGTTATTAATGTTTTATCCCTCACAGGTAACATATTTATATTCAAACCGAAGCTTTCTGGAAAATGATGTTCTAATTCAATATTTTCCCAGAGTAAGAATTATTTTTCTGTGCATTTGGATCACTGATAGAGAAAAAATTACAGATGTCCACATAGTTGTGACAGAATCCATATCCTGAAAAATCCTAAAACATTTGCTATCTGGACCTTTACAGAACAAGTATGCTGACCCTTGTTCTATACTCATAGAATCAAAACCTGGTACTGAAACCGTGGTGTATGTATTGTGGAAAAAAATATCCATTAGAGCTGGTTCTTATTTTCACTAAAGTTTGAGAACTAATATTTTAACATAAAGTTAAGTAGCTAGGTGATTGTCATTTTATTCCTATGTCAGAGTTATCTTTCTATCTCTTTATTTACTGTCTTGTCCTGACCTTGAAACTCTAAACCTTTGGTTGGAGCTCTATGAATTTCCACCAGTTGCCTCTACCATTATGTTTCCCTCAACAACTCCTACTCAAAGCAATAGCAACCAAATTAGTAAAAGTTTATAGAATAAACAATGTGCCCAACCCTGTTTTAAACACCATTCAGCCTGTATTCTATCACACATTTTTGCACGTATACAGGCAAGAATCTCAGTTCACAAACTCACGTGTAGGAGAAATGAAACTATATTTTCTAATAAATTTCAGTTCAAAATCTTCATTCCAACCTGGTTTAGAAATTTAATTGTAGTCAGTTTGGGGATTTCAGACTCCTTTCATTTGCCTTGTACCTAATTTATGGAGGGATAGGTGGAGAAAGCATATAGTGCCAAGATATGGGGAGGTGATCTATTAAATTTTCATTATCATCTGCTTTTATAGGTATCTGCTGAGGTACTCATGGCTCCATCTGAGCCTGCATCAATGATCCTCGCTGTATCTTCATAACTCTTTTAGGTTGACTCTTCCTCTGCTACTTCCATTGTAGTCTTGTGCTCACAAAAATCATTCAGTTGTTCTATGTGATATGGTGTAATAAAGCTCTGTGAGGCATTCTAAGACTGCTTGTGCTGAATCATATTTAAGAGTCATTTGTTATTTATGTGTCTTATTGTCTCCCAAGGATTTATCTGAAAATAGGACCTAAATTCCCTATCTCCTCAAAACCAAAAAATTATGTGTCTTTTTTTCCTGGCCCACTCTCTTGTAACATTTGACCTTTGTATTCTCATTGCTACCTCTCCAACTTTTCTTAGTTCTCTCATTGTAGAAAATCTTTTCCTGGTTTGGTGAAGAATGTTTGGGGCACTATTTGCTTTCTCACAAATATTATTCGGCTGTGTTGTGAGCCCTTTGCTTGACTTCTGAAATCCAAATATCAAGAAGAGAGGCCTTTTGTTTCCCAAAGTTTTCTGTTGTCTGCCAAAACAAATGAGCACAGAACTGTTTAGCTATTCAATGAGAAGGGTGAGAAAGAAAAAAATCTCACAGGAAGAAATGATATATTTTTAAATATCATGCCAAAAATGTACATCACCATCACTTAATGACCATGAATTAACATACATGTGCCTTGTCATTGTTTACTTTTTTTTAGTATGTCCTTTTGTCTTTGCCAGTTAAGTCCTTAAAGAACCTAAAGAATTCTCAACTTATCAAGAGTTATTTATTAAGCATGTATTCTAAGCTTAGCTGTGCTCCTTTGAAGTGACTCAGGCAGTGAATAAATGTGAAATCCCAGTTATTTGTTTCTGTGGCTTCTTCAAATACTTATTTTTCTTGGAGTAGCCAATGATCATAAAAGGTTGAAATGCAAATCTGATCAAACTGTAGAAGACAAATCAACTATCTAAAAATAAATACAAAGATTAAGAAAACTCACAGCTAGACCAAAGGCCCAAGATGGTCAATTATGTAAACACTATGCCTGCTGCTTCCCAGGATCACACCAAAATTACAAATAAATTATAGAACAATCAACCTCAAGAGTCATCTGAAGACTAGCTGAACAGAACACCTATAACTAAGGATTTAAATAAGAGGCCACATCTAGACTGGTAAGAGGGGCAGAGAGCGAAATCAGGTGATAAGCACAGTGATAGTAATTGAACACTGGAAGGACACCTCCTCTGTGGGTGTTCCCCCAAAAGAAAAACAAGTCCCAGCCCCACACTGGGCTTCACAGCCCAGGGGTTCTATACTGGGAAGAGTATTTCCCACAACATCTGACAGTGAAAGTCAGTGAAAATTCTGTCCATCCCAGTGTGACTCAATGCAGCTGGAAACCCAGCTGCTCTCTTAGAGGGACAGCACACAGACTCACTGGTTTGCAAACAATCACCTGGTCTCTGGTGGAGGGGTGGCAACTCAAAAGATGACAGAGACATACAGGGAAAGAATGAGTTGTCTGGCTTCAGGTGAGAGCTAGAGGGAACAGCCATTGTAGTTCTGTGGAGCCTGCCACATGTGTAGCCTACAGGACGGTGCCAGCTTTTCTGTGTTGAACCCTCCTCCAAAGGGTCAAATATGAGCCTTCCCTGGTCTGGTAAAATCTGCACATGCACATCATCTTGGTAATGCCTTGGATTGATGCTTTGCACAGCTAGTGCTGCATCACTGGAGGTAATATCGGCTATGCAGCAAAGCAGTAGACCCATCTCATGAGCTGTGGAAACCTTTCACAGCAAAAGATGGCCTGCTGTGGCCGGGGCAACTTTGGTACTGAGCAGTAACCCAAACCTGCACTGTAGCCACTCTTGGGCAACTCTTGGTAATTTACAAGCTCAAAGCAAATGGTGGTTTGCTGTGGTATTTTAAGGACATTTTTGTGAAGTGGTCACAGGCCCAGCACCAGTGCAAAAACTGAAACTGCATTAACTTTGTAAAAAACATGACACACACCCCATTAATCCCTGGAGCCCAACCCTGCCTGACTAGGACTGCACTGCCAGGGCACTTACAATATTGAGTCAATCAACGTGGCCTGTGCACTGAAGGAGGCTCTTTCAATGGCTGAGCCTTATGGGCAATTAGCAGATGGCAAAAGGTAAGGGAACCCTAGGCCTTTTGTTAAGCTGTCCAGGCTCAATACTTGTGGCAGCCAGCCTTGGTTCACAGTGAGGCCATCCTCACATATCTTCAGGTCCTGCACAAGCGTCAATGAATTACATATAGCTCCATAGCTTCTACGAGGTAACCCAGGGTAGTCACAGGCAAAGCTGAAATAGGCCTGCATGACAGACTCTCTCAAGAGACACCAGAGGCAACACATACAGAGACCAGCTTCAGACCACACCAAAGCACTTCCTGGTTAATCCCAAAAGTGGCACACCCAAAGGGTGAGCTTCACAGGCACAAGAGCCCGCAGGGGCAAACCCCACTCAGAGGAGTCAGCTCCCATACAACAGCTCATAGATTGTGGGTAAATCAAACTGTCACAGTCAGTCAACCTGGGAGTCAATCACACCCTCTCATGTACCAAAAGCAACCTAGGCTCACCTATAATAGGATAATACACAGAACAGACAAGGAACACTCTTGGAACACATGCACAAGAAGTCGAGAGATTGTGTCATTGGACCACACAGGTCACATAATACATCAGGCCACCTGGCAAAGACTGAGAGAAAGAAGATCTACCTAACACATAGAATAAAAAACAGAGAGGTAGTCAGATGAGGAAAGAAAGAAACGTGTCTCAAAAAAAAGAAAAGAAAAAAAAAAGAAAATGAGAAACTTCCAGAAATATAAGTAAACAAAATAGAAGCAACCAAACTACTAGAGACAGAATTTAAAACACTGGTTATAAGAATGCTTAAGGAAACGTCATAGTAATGGCAGCAGTGAGGTGGGCTCCCTGAGTTCTCCCCAGGGAATTGCCACAAATTGAACAGCTATAACTCTTCAGAGGAAACTACTTATCACAGAAACAGCTAAGAGTCTCACACAAAGATTCCCTGAAGTTGGGCAAACCGGGCGAGTGGGGAAAGAGGGAAGGGAAGCGTGCAGAGATGCAACCCATATCCGTGGCTGCAGAGATGCAGGGCCCCAGGAAGCAGACCAGAGATTGTTACAGCAGCAAGGCGATGGGCTCCCTCACTACACCACGCAGTCCTGCCAAGAGTTCAGCATAGAGCATGGTGGTGCCCAGCATCTGAGGCAGAATCCTCAGCTCAAAACTACAGCTGGCCTCTCTCACACATAAACCAAAATCAACTGTATAACCGGGACCACACATCCACCCTCGGGAAGTGTGTGACTGCCTACCCAGTCCCCACCCTTTCTGCACAGCTCCCAGCAGGGCAACTTCAGCTGCTGAGTCACATGCTAGCAGCAGGTGGCAGAGGCTACACTGGGCTTTTAGCAGCTTGGGAATCTCATACCCTTCACAGCCTCCAGTGGAAAAAGGAGACCTGCCCTCAGGTCGAAGGTAGTTGGCTGCAGTGCTCTCAGGTACATGAGGAGAAATTGCACTGACTTTGTGAAAACTACCAACAACACCCTATAGCCCCACTCACCTAGAGCTGCATCACCAGGGTCACTCTGGGAACCTCCATAAAATGCAGAGGAGTTTTTGTACATCAGAGGACAACCTGGAGATAGCTTGGTGGACTTTAGCCAAGACTAGCACTGTTTTGTGGGTTTTTTTTCTATGTTTTGTTTTGTTTTGCTTGTTCTTGTTTTTTATTATCATTTCTAGTTTTATATATATATATATATATATATATCCATATATATAGGTGTGTAGATGTATATAAATATATATATTTTTTTCCTCCCTTCTCTCTCCCTTCTTTTCTTTTTTCTTTTTCTCACTCTAAATTTTCTCCTTCTTTCCATTTTTCTGCAATTTTTTTGGTGTTACTGTTTTGTTGTGTTTCTTTTGTTTTTTGTATTTTTGATAGTTCTGTGTATATTGAGTGTTGGTTTTCACATGTGAGAATATTTGGTTTCTTTTGGTAGCTGTTGTTGTTTTGCTTGTTGATCTGTTTTGATTTAAAATTGTTCTGCACCAGTGCCCAGCCAAAGAGGCAAAAGAATCATCACACCCAGAGGTCAACTTTAGACCAAACCAGAGCATTACCAGGTTCCACCTAGAAGAGTCACACCCAAAGGGAATTCTCTACAAGCATAAGAGCCCATAGGGGTCAAACCTCATCTGAGGGGTCAATCCTGACACAGCAACTCATACACTGTGGACATAGCCAATCCTTACAGCTAGTCAGCCTGGAAGTCAATCCCACCTACTGACAAGCCAAAACCACTTAAAGCTCAACTTTAACAGGAGAAGACACACAACAAAAGGGACACCTCTGGAACACATGTACAAGAGAATAGAAAGAATGAGCAATTCAAATATAAAGGACACATACCACATATGTAGACCCAGCAAAGACTGAGAGACCTAGGGTGTCTACCCAATACATCAAAGCAATCACAAAGAGTCAGCCAGAATGATGAAACAAAGAAACACGTCCCAAATAAAAGAACAGAAAAAAAACCCAGAACCAGTGGATCTAGATGAAAAAGAGGCAAATAACCTATCAGAGCCAGTTTAGAAAACTTATGACAAGAATGTTTAAGGAACTTAATAAGAACATAAAGAAGGATAGATAAATGATGAAAAACAACCAGCTAGAACTAAAGAATACAATTACTCAAATAAAGAACACACTCGAAGGAATTACCAACAGATTAGTTGAAGCAGAGGATTCAATCAGCAACTTAGAAGACAAGATAGCAGAGATCACCCAAGCAGAACAACAAAAAGAAAAAAGAATAAAAAACATTGAAAATTGTTTAACACAGCTGCCTGATAACATCAAATGCAACAACATGCACATCAAAGGAATTCCAGAAGAAAAGAGGGAGCAAGAGATCGAGAACATACTTCAGGCAACAATGACCGAAAACTTCCCAAACCTGGTGAAGGAAATCAACATACAAGCCTAGGAAGTGCAGAGAGTTCCAATCAAGATGAACCCAAACATGTCTACATGAAGACACATTATGGCAAAGGTTAATGACAAAGAGAGAATCCTAAAAGCAGCAAGAGACAGGAAGCAAGTTACTTACAAGGGTACTCCCATATATATACCAGCTGACTTTTCTACAGAAACTTTGCAGGCCAGAAGAGAATGGCAGGAGGTACACAAAGTGATGAAAAACAAAAGCTTACAACCTAGATTGCTTTATCCTGCAAGGCTATCATTTAAAATTGAAGGAGAGATAAAGAGCTTCCCAGAAAAGAATAAGCTAAAGAAATTTAATACCACCAAGCCAGCATTGTAGAAAATATTAAAAAGGTTTCTTTAAGTAAAAGAAAGAGGAAAACAATCTTACTAATAAAGACCAGAAGCACAAATAACAAAATAGCAATAACTACGCACCTATCAATAATCATGTTAAATGTAAATGGATAAAATTTTCCAATCAAAAGACATAGGATGGGTGAATGGATTAAAAAACAAGACCATTGCATATGCTGTACACAAGAGACTCACCTCAGATCAAAAGACACATACAGGCTGAAAGTAGGGATGCAGTAAGATATTTCATGCAAATGAAAATGAGAAAAAACTGGAGTAGCAATACTTAAATAGACTTTAAATAGGCTTTAAATTGAAGAATATAATAAAAGACAAAATAGGGCACTACATAATAATAAAGGGATCAATCTAACAAGAGAACATAACCTTAGTAAACATTTATGCACCTAACATAGTAGCACCTAAATATATAAAACAGATATTGATGGACATAAAGACAGAGACCAACAATAACACTGTCACAGTAGGGGACTTCAACACACCACTGAAAACAAGGGATAGATCCTTTACACAGAAAATCAATATGGAAACAGGACCTTAAAGGACGCATTATACCAGTTGGATTTAATGGACGTTTTTAGAGCACTTTACCCCAAAGCTGAAGAATATACATTCTTCTGGAGTGCACATGGAACATTTTCCAAGATAGGCCACACGTTAGGCCACAAAACGAGTCTCAATAAATTTAAGAAAATTGAAATCATATCAAGCATCTTCTCTGACCACAATGCTGTGAAATTAGAAATGAATTATGAGGATAAAACTGGAAAACACACAAATACATGGAGGTTGAATAACATGTTACTAAATAGCCAGTGGGTAAAAAAGGAGATCAATGAAGAAATCAAAAGATACTGCACAACAAACAAAAATGAAAACAAAACACCCAAAATCTTTGGGATGCAGCGAAAGCAGTCCTAAGAGGGAAGTTCATAGCATTGCAGGCCTACCTAAAGAAACAAGAAAAATCTCAAATCAACAGGTTATCATTACACCTCAGAGATCTGAAAAAAGAACAGCAAAATAAGCCCAAAGGGAGTATGAGAAAGGAGATAATAAGGACCAGCGAGGAAATAAATGAAATAGAGACCAGAAAAACAATACAAAAAATCAATGAAACCAAGAGCTTGTTTTTTTGAGAAGATAAACAAAATTTACAAACCTCTAGGCAGACTCATAAAAAAAAAAGAGAGAGGACTCAACAAAATCAGGAATGAAAGAGGAGAAGTGACAACAGGCACCACAGAAATATAAAAAAAATACTATGAGCAATGTATGCCAACAGATTTGAGAATCTGGAAGAAATTAACAATTTTCTAGAAGCGTGCAACCTTCGAAGGCTAATTCAAGAAAAATCAGGGCTGGCCGAGTGGCTCAGTTGGTTAAGAGCTGGCTCAAGAGTTTGAGTTCTGAGTAACAGCGGTTTGATTCCTGGCCCGAGCTGAGCAGCTGCTGAGCTGCCAACAGGTGACAGGATGGTTCAGCTTTAAAAACAAGAAAAAAGAGAAAACCTGAATAAAGTGATTCCTACCAAGGAATTGGAATCAATAATCAACAAGCTCCTAAAAAACAAAATCCCAGGACCAGATGGCTTCAAAAGAGGATTTTACCAAAGATTCAAAAAAGAATTATCAGGGCCAGCCAAGTGGCACGATGGTTAAGAACTGGCTTGGGATGCCAGAGGGCCCCGGTTCGGATCCCACATATGAGGGCCAGTGACACTGCCCTCTACAGCTAAGATGCTGAACACAACAACAGCTCAACCTGGAGCTGGGCTGCTGTGAGTCACTGGCAACGGCGTAGGCTGCAGCCCCTGTGGCAGTGGGTTGCCATGGGCTACCGTGTGTAGCCAGCAGCCAGCATGAGCGGCCTACAGCCGCAGTGAGCTGTCTTCCAGAAGCCAGCGACTGATCTGCCGACTGATCTGCCTCGCCCTGGAGGAGCGCAATGATGGTGCCAACTTGGACCAGTGGGGCGAAGTCCTCCACAACTAGATTGAACAACAAAAAACGACAGCAACATGTCTGTTCCCCTTCCCCCAATTCCCCAATAAAAATCTTAAAAAAAAAGTATTATCACCCATTCTACTCAAACTATTCTAAAATTCCAGAAGGAGGGAAGACTTCCAAAATCTTTTTATGAGGCCACTATCACCCTGATCCCAAAATTAGACAAAGACATAACAAAAAGAGAAAACTACAGGCCGATATCTCTGCTGGACATAGATGTAATAATTCTCAACAAAATATTAGCAAACAGAATTCAGCAATACATTAACATCATACACTACAATTAAGTGGGGTTCCTCCCTGGTTTGCAAGCTTGGTTCAATATTTGCAAATCAATTAATGTGATACACCACATCAACAAAATGAAAAATAAAAATCATATGGTCATATGAATAGACACAGAAACTGCATTTGACAAAATCCAGCAGCATTTATGATAAAAATTCTTAGTAAAGTGGGAATAGAGGGATCATGTCTCAACATAACAAAGGCCATATATGATAAACTTATAGCTAACATCATATTAAATGGGGAAAAGCTAAAACCATCCCCCTTAATATCAGAAACAAGACAAGTGTGCCCACTTTCTCCACTTTTATTGAACATAGTTCTGGAAGTTCTAGCCACAGCAATCAGACAAGAAAAAGAAACAAAAGGCACCCAAATCAGTAAGGAGGAAGTAAAATTGTCATTATATGCAGATAACATGATACTATATATAGAGAACCCCAAAGACTACATCAGAAACTACTGGAACTGATAATGAATTCAGCAAGGTAGCAGGATACAAAATCAGTATTCAGTAATCAGTTGCAATTGTATACACCAATAACAAACTCTCAGAAGGAGAAATTAAGAAAATAGTCCCATTTACAGTTGTTTCAAGAACTATATAATACTTAGGAATACATTTAACCAAAGAAGTAAAAGACCTGTATTCAGAAAATCATAAGATACTAAAGAGAGAAATAAAAGAAAATACAAACAAATGGCAACACATACTATCCTCATAGATAGGGAGAATTAATAAAGTTAACATGTCCATACTGCCTAAGGCAAAATATAGATTCAATGCAATTCCTATCAAACTACCAATGCCATTCTTCACAAAAATAGAACATATAATCCTAAAATTTATATGGAACCATAAAAGACCCCTAATAGTCATGGCAATCCTGAGAAATAAGAACAAAGTGAGAGGTTTCACACTACCCAAGATCAAATCATACTACAAAGCTGCAGTAATCAAAAGACTATGGTACTGGCATAAAAACAGACACATAGATCAATGGAACAGAATAAAGAGCCCAGAAAAGAATCCATTCATATATGGTCATTTAATCTATGACAATGAAAGCAAGAATTTACATAGGGATAAAGATAGTCTATTTAATAAATTGTGCAGGAAAAATTAGACTGACACATGCAAAAAAATGAAACTGGACCACCTTCTTATGCCATATAAGAGAACAAATTCAAAATGGATTAAACACTTAATTGTAAGACCTGAAACCATAAAACTGTTAGAAGGAAATATAAGGAGTAAATTTGCAGACATTATCCTGAGTAATATTTTTACTGATATATCCCCTTGGGAAAAGGAAGTAAAAGGAAAAATAAACATATAGGATTACATCAAGCTTAAAAGTTTTTTCATAGCAAAGAAAACCCTTAATAAAACAAAAAGGAAGCCTACTGAATGGCAGAAGATATTTGTCAATGATATATCTGATAAGGGTTAATATCCAAAATTTATAAAACACTCATGCAACTCAACACCAAAAAAACAAATAACCCAATTAAAAAATAGGCAGAGGATATGAAGAGGCATTTCGCTAAAGAGGATATACAGATGGCCAAGAGGCATATGAAAAAATGTTCAACATCACTAATCACTAGAGGAATGCAAATAAAAATCACAATGAGATACAACCTCACTCTGGTTAGAATGGCTATCATCAATAAATCAACAAACAACAAGTGCTGGCGAGGCTGTGGAGAAAAGGGAACCCTGGTGCACTGTTGGTGGGACTGCAGATTGGTGCAGCCACTATGGAAATCAGTATGAAGGTATCTCAAAAAACTGGAAATGGAACTACCTTATCACCCAGCAATTCCACTCCTGGGTATCTATTCAGAGAAACCCAAGATGCTAGTTCAAAAACATATATGCACCCTTATTTTCATTGCAGCACTATTTACAATAGCCAAGACTTGGAAACAACTGAAATGCCCATCATAGACGACTGGATTAAAAACCTGTGGTATGTCTATACAATGGAGTATTACTCAGCTTTAAAAAAGAATGAAATCTTACCATTTGCAACAATATGAATGGACCTAAAAACTTTATGTTAAGTGAAATAAGTCAGTCAGAGTAAGACAAATACCACATGATCTCACTTATATGTGGAATCTAAAGAACTAAATAATCAGCAAGGTAAACAGAAGTAGTCTCAGGGATATAGGGGAAAAACTGATGGTTGCTAGATGAGGGGGGGTGGGAATGAGGGAGATGGGGAAGAGATTAGACAGCATAAATTGATAACTACATTATTGCCACAGGGATATGAAAGATAATCTGGGCAATATAATTAGTAATGTTGTAAATATTTTGTAGGGTGTCAGATAGACACATGTCTTATTAGGGAGACCACTTCATAGACAGTGTAGATGCTTGACCACTGCACTGTACACCTGAAGCTGATATTGAATAATATTGTATGTCAACTGTAATTTAATATATATTTATAGTCATGAAATGCGGAGTATAGTGTGGGGAATGGATTCAGTGGAATTGTAATAGAAATATATGATATAGGAGGGAGCGGTGGATTGGGGGAGGGGGTTATCACTTTGTGAGGGGTGAAATCTATAACTATTGCAATGTTTTGTACACATATATATATATATATATATATATATATATATATATATATATATATGCAAAATAATGCTTAAGGAACTTGGTGAGAATTTCCACAAAGAGATAGTAAGCATAAAGACATATAAACAATAGAAAGAACCAGTCAGAAATAAGGAAAACAATAATGGAAATAAAGAATACACTAGAAAGACTCTACAGATGATTGGATGAAGCAGAGGATTAAATCAATGATGTAGAAGGCAAAGTAGCAGAAAATACCCAATCAGAACAGCAAGAAGAAAAAAAGAATAATTTAAAAAAGACAGTTTAAAAACTTTTGGAAAACATCCAGTGTAAACAACATTCCTATCACATGAGTACAAGAAGAAGAAGAGTTGAAGCAAAGGATCAATAACTTATTTGAAGAAATAATCATTGAAAACTTTCCTCACCTGGTAAAAAAAACAAACATGCAAGCCCAGGAAGTGCAGAGTGTCCTAAACAAGATGAAATCAAACAGTCCCACACCAAGACACATCATAAATAAAATAGCAAATGTTATAGAAAAAGAGCAAATCCTAAAAGCAACAAGAGAAAGACAATTAGTTACTTATAAGGGAATTCCCATAAGACTATCAGCTGATTTCTCAACAGAAACTTTGTAGGCCAGAAGGTAGTGGCAAGAAATATTTAAAGTGATGACAAACAAAGGCCTACAACCTAGACTACTGTACACAGCACAGCTATCATTTAAAATTGAAGGATAGTTTCCCAGACAAGAAAAAGCTAAAGGAATTTATTACCTCCAAGCTAGTCTTACAAGAAATGTTAAAAGAACTCATTTAAGCAAAAGAAAGGGGGGGTAAACAAATGAAGATCAAATATGTGAATAACAAAATGAAAGTGACTATATACCTATAAATGACTATATACCTATCAATAATCACTGTAAATGTAAATGGATTAAGTGCTCTACTCAAAAGACATAGGGTAGATGAATGTATAAGAAAATAAGACCCATGCATATGCTATCTACACGAGACTCATTTCAGATTGAGAGACACACAAACTAAAAGTAAAGGGATAGAAAAAGATATTTAACAAAAATGGAAATGAAAAAAAAAGCTGGATTAAAAAAACTCATATCAGACAAACTAAACATTAAAACGAAGACTTTAAAAAAGACAAAGAAAAACATTACATAATAATAAAGGGATCAATCCAACAAGAAGACATAACCCTAGTAAACATTTGTGCACCCAACATAGTAATACAATCATAGTAGGAGATTACCACACCCTACAGACACCATTGGACAGATCTTCCACAAAGAAAATCAACACAGAAATAGCGGCCTTAAATGACATACAAGACCAGATGGATTTAAGTGATATTTTACAGCATTTAAACCAAAGCAGCAGAATACCTCTACTTTTCAAGTGCACATGGAGCATTTTCAAAGATAGAACAAATGTTAGGCCACAAAATAAGTCTCAATACTTTTAAGAAGTTTGAAATCATATCAAGCTCTTGTCTGATCATAGTGGCATGAAACTAGAAATCAATTACAAGAAAAAAAAAACTAAAAAACACATAAACATGTGGATGCTATATAACTTGCTACTAAATAATGAATAAGTCAACAATGAGGTCAAAGAAGAAACAAGAAGATACCTGAGACAAACAAAAATGAAAACAAAATGACCCAAAGTCTATGGAACATAGCAAAAGCAGTTCAAAAGGGGAAATTAATAGTAGTGCAAACCTACCTAAAGAAACAAGAAAAATATCAAATAAACATTCTAACTGTATGCCTAAGGAATCTGGAGAAAGAAGAGCAAACAAAGCCCAAAGTGAGTACAAAGAAAAAAATATTAAAAATCAGAGCTGAAATAAGTAAAATAGTGGTTTAAAACAACAATGCAAATGATCAATGAAACCAAAGGCTGTTGTTTTTAAAGGTTAAAAAAAAGATACACATTTACCCAGACACATCAAGAAAAAATGAGAGAAGACCCAAAATAATAAAATCAGAAATGAAAGAGAAGTGAAAACAGACACCACAGAAATACTAAAAAGTTTAAGAAAATACTATGAGCATCTATCCACCAGGAAATTGGACCATATGGATGAAATGTTTAAATTCCTAGCAGCATATCATCTTCCAAAGCTAAATTACAATGAAACAGATAATCTGTACAGACCAATTACAACTAAAAAAATTGAACCAGTTATCAACAAGCTCCAAACAAACAAATGTCCTGGACCAGATGGCTTCACAGGTGAATTTTACCAAAGATTCAAAAAAGAATTTACACCTATTTCCCCCAAACTATTATGGAAAAATTCAAGAAGAGGGAAGTCTTCCATGTTTATTTTATGAGGCCAAAATTACCCTTATTCTAAAACCATACAAAGACATTATAAAAAAAACTATAGACTGACATCCTTAGTGAACATATATGCAAAAATCCTCAACAAAATATTAACAAACAGAATTCAGCGTTACATTAAAAAGATCATACACCATGATCAAGTGGGATCCATTCTTGGCATGCAAGATTGGTTTAAAATTTGCAAATCAATTAATGTGATACACCACATAAACACAATAAAAATAAACATCATATGGTCATATGAATAGATGAAGGAAAAGTATTTGACAAAATCCAGCATCCATTTATGATAAAAACTCTCAACAAAGTGGGAAAAAAGGAACATATCTCAACATAATAAAGGTCATACATGACAAACCTATAGCTAATATCATAATTAGTATGGAAAAGGGAAAAGTATTACCCTTAAGATGAAGAACAAGATAAGGAAGCCCACTTTTATTCAATATTCTTCTGTAAGTCTGAACCACAACAGTCAGACAAAAAAATAAATAAATAGAAAGTATTAAAAGGCATCTAAATTGGAAAGGAGTAAGTAAAATTGTCATTATTTGCAGATGTCATGGTACTATATATAGAGAACCTTCAAAGATTCCACTTAAAAAGTACTAGAACTGATAAATATATTCATAAAGTAGCAGGATACAAAATTAATATTTAGAAATAAGTTGCATTTGTATACACCAATAATGAATGATCAGAAGGAGAAATTAAGAAAACAATCCCATTTACAATTGCACCAAAAAATAAAAAAACTTAGGAACACATTTAAACAAGGAAGTAAAAGACCTATGCTTAGAAAATTATAAGACATTGAAGAGAGAAACTTAAAAAACTAGAAATAAGTGGAAACATATACCATGGCCATGGATAAAAAGAATGAAGGTAGTTAAAATGCCCATACTACATAAAGCAATGTATAGATTCAATGCAGTCCCTATCAAAATACCAATGGCATTTTTTCACAAAACTAGAACAAATAATCCTGACATTTATATGGAACCACAAAAGACCTCAAATATCAATGACCATCCTGAGAAAAGAGAACAAAGCTGAAGGTATCACACTCCCTGACATCAAATTATACTACAAGTCCAGCGTAATCAAAACAGCATAGCAATGGCATAAAAACAGATACATAGATTAATGAAACACACTACAGAGCCCAGAAACAAATCTATCTCTATTTGGTCATTTAATCTATGACAAAGGAAGCAAGAACTTACACTGGGTTAAAGACAGTCTATTTAATAAATGGAGCTGGGAGAACTGAACAAATAAAGAGAATGGAACTGGATTGCTTTCTTATGTCATATACAAGGATAAACTCAAAATAGTTTAAAGAATTAAATATAAACCCCAAACCATAAAACTCCTAGAAGAATACGTAGGAAGTAAACTCTCAGACATTACCTTTAGTAATATTTTTACTGATATATCTTCCGGGAAAAAGAAACAAAATAAACAATAAACAAATGAGACGATATGCAACTAAAAAGTTTTTTCACAGAAAAGAAAACCATTAAGAAAATGAAAGAAAAAAAAACACCCCGCTGTATGAGAGAAGATATTTACCAATGATACATCTGATAAGGGGTTAATATCCAAAATTAACAACTATTTCTTTAGGCCCATACATTAAATATCCATGGAGACAGTAGGTATAGTTTATATCTTACGTTTATAATTTAATACATGAGGTCTGACAATTAAGTGTGTGACCTCGTCCTTAAAAAATGCTACATACCTCATTGCTGAATATCAATCACTACAGTCACCTTTTAATTACTCCCCTTGGGAAGCTATGCACTGATGCCAGTGCCTAGTTCATCCTCCAAAGCACTATTAAACCTCTTTATCTGGAATGGCCATCAGAGCTGTCACTGTATTACCCTTGATGTCCTGAATGTCATCAAAATGTCTTCCTTTCAATATTTCCTTTATCTTCAGGTAAAGAAATAACTCATTGGGAGCCAGATCAGGTGAGTAGGGAGGGTGTTCCAATACAGTTATTTGTTTACTTGCTAAAATGTCCCTCAAAGACATTGCCATGTTTGCTGATGCATTGTCATAATGCAAGAGCCATGAATTGTTTGCAAAAAGTTCAGATTGTGTAACTTTTTCACACAGCCTTTTAAGCACTTCCAAATCATAAACTTGGTTAATTTTTTGTCCAGTTGGCACAAATTCATAATGAATAATCCCTCTGATATAAAAAAAGTTTAGCAACATTGTTGCAACAAGTTCACAAATTTAATTGTCAGACCTTGTGCTTGATTTCATATTGTTTTACTGTATTATGTTTATTTGCTAAATGTAGTGAGTTTAAGGGCTGGATAGAATAGTGTTGCCTCCAGAATTTATGTTTCTTTTTCCTCCTTCCTGAGACAGGGCTTTTTACATTGGTTTGATGTACTATAGTTACTAGGGATTAATCTTATATAATAATTAACTTCAATTGATCCACTGCAGTTTGTTAACAAAGTGCCTGAGCCTATTAAATCTGACTAAGAATCCTCCATTGCTTTCCTAACTTGCAGCATTGTTATGCTGCTAGGAAACAGATTAATGTTAAGGGATTCCAAACTGGTTCTTTTGTGTGGTGAAATTTTGGAGAAAATTCACACTATTCCATTTTACAATATTGCACCTAATGAACAGCAACAAAAGAATCTCCATTCTTAGGAGAGCCCTACATCTGTGAGTGAGATTTCTAGTTTTCTTTATTAAAGAATTATTTTGTTAAACAGTGAAACCAGAATCATCAGAGCTTCACTTATTAATGGGGGTACATATGGTTGATTTGAAAACATGTAGAAAAATGGAACATTACTGAAAGTGTGCCATGCTCAAGAGGCCTCGGGAAGAGAAAAAAAGGCTGCCAGTGAGCAATAAAGGGAAATAGGAAGCACTTAAAAAAATGTAATAGGTAAAGATCCAAGATAGTGAAGTACGTAAACACTGTGCTTGCCTCCTCCCATACCCACATTAAAACTACAATTAAATTATAGAACCTGGAGAACCATCTGAAGTCTTGCTGAACAGAAGTCCTATAACTAAAGATATAAAGAAGAAACCATATCAAGAATGGTAGGAGGGGCTGAGGTGCAGAACAGGCTAACCCTACTCCTGGGTGTGGTAATTGAGAATCAAGAGGCTTATCTTGGTGGTGGGTGTTCCCACCAGAAAAGTGAGGGACACCAGCCCCACACTAGGCTTCCAAGCCCAGATTACCAGTACTGGAAAGAAGAGCCCACACATCATCTGGCAGTGGAGATTCTGACCTTTTGAGTAAGAAAAAAGGGAGCAAGAAACCCAGACATCCTCTTAAGGGAACTGCACACAGATTCACTTGTTCATAGGCACTCACCCTGGGCTCTGGCAGAGGGACAGTGACTCAGGAGGCTTCAGAGATATACAGGGAGTGACTGAGTTGTGTGGATGCAGGGTAATTACTGGAGGGACAGTCTCCATTTTCCCTGTGTAGAATCCTCCTCTAATGAAGCCAGCAGACAAGCACCATCTTTTCTGTGTTAAGCTTTGCTCTACATGGCCAAATCTGAATCTGCATTGGCTTGGTTAACTCCATTTGCTCCACCCTGGTAACTTCCTGGGAACCCATTCTACTCAACTCCCCCAACTCCAGAGGCACTTTCTCAGTGAGAATTTGGCTCTGCCAACTTTGCACTCTTGGATAACTCTTGGGGGGTCTCTGGGCCCCAGGTGGGTGGTGGTTGGCCTCAACGTGCTGTGAGACTTTTACTGAGTAGCTACAGGCTCAGCACTGGCAAAACAACAGAAATCTACATTAATCTGGGGGAACACCACAGGTCCTATCATAGTGACTCCCCAAGATCCCCCCTCAACCAACTTGTATACCATAAAATGCTCTATCAGCAGCTGAGCCTTATGGGAGCTGGCAGGCAGCAGCAGAACTTGGGGTTCCCTGAGCATTTTGTGGAACTACCTCAGGCCCAGTACTGATGGCAGGCATCCTTTATTTGCAGAGTAATCTGTCCCATTTCCAGGCCCAATGCAGGCAGCAATTAACCACATGCTTCTTTGTAGTTCTTAGCATGTAGTCCCAAGCTGATCACAGGCAGTGTTTGAACTGGGCTGCATTGAAGCCTCTCCTAAGAGACCCCAAGAAAAAATATACCTGGAGGTTGACTTCAGACTACAACAGAGCACCACCCAATTAGCCCCACAACAGGCACACAGAAAGGGTGATCTCAAGAGGCACCAGAGTCCACTGGGGTGAATCGTACTCTGTGGGGTAAGCCCCCACACACAGCAGGCCATAAAATGTGGACATGGTCAAACCTCACAGGCAGTCAGCCTGAGGGAAAATCCCATTCACTGATGTGCCAGTAGCAATCAAGGATCAAATATAACCAAAGGGCACACACAATGGACACTCAGGTAGCAACCGGTGCAGGTGATCAGGGAGAGTTTGTAACTGGGCCCCACAGGGCAACTACTACATAAGGCCACCCACCCAAGACTGGGAGACATAGAAGATCTACATAATACATATAAACAAACACAGAATGGCAGCCAAAATTAGAAAACAAAGAAATTTGTCCCAAAAGAAAGGACAGGAGAAAACTTCAGAAAAAATAACTAATTGAATTGGAGGAAAAGAAGATAGCAACCTACTAGATACAGAGTTCAAAACAATGGTTACAGTGGTGCTCAAGAAATTTAGTGAGAACTTCAGCAAATAAATAGCAAGGATAAAAAACGGACCTAGAAATCATAAAGAAGAACCAGTCAGAAGTGAAGAATACAATAGCTGAAATGAAGAATGCACTGGAAGGAATCAACAGCAGGCTAGATGAAGCAGAAGATCAAATCAGTGATTTGGAAGACAAGGTAGCAGAAAACATCAAACTGAAACAGCAAAAGGAAATAAGATTTGAAAAAATAAAGGAAAGCTTAAGAGACCTCTGGGACAATAACAAGTGTAACAACATTCGCATCATAGGGTTACCAAGAGGAGAAGAGAGACAGCAATGGATTGATAACCCATTTGAATAAATAATGACAGAAAACTTTCTTAATTTGGTGAAGGAAATAAACATGCAAGTCAAGGAAGCACAGAGAGACTCAAACAAGATGAACTCAAAGAGGCCTACATAGACACATCATAATTACAAATGCCAAAGGTTAAAGACAATGACATCATCTTAAAAGCAGCAAGACAAATGTACTTAGTTAACAAGGGAACTCCCATAAGACTATCAGTTGATTTCTCAACTGAAACTTTGTAGGCAAAAACGGATGGGCACAAAATATTCAAAGCGATGAAAAGCAACGATCTACAACCAACACTACTATACCCAGCAAGGCTATCATTTAAAATTGAAGAAGAGATAAAGACCTTCCCAGACCACAAAAAGCTAATGGAGTTCATCACCACAAGATCAGTATTAGAAGAAATGTTAAAAGGACTTTTTATGAAGGAGAAGAAAGGGAAAGAAAAATAATGCAAATATGAATAATAAAAGGGCAATAACTATGTATATATCAATAGTCACTTTAAATGTAAATGGCTTGTATTCTCCAATCAAAATATATAGGGTAGATAAATAGATAAAAAATAATACCAATACATGTGCTGTCTACAAGAGACCTGCTTAAGATCAAAGATATACAGACTGGATGTGAAGGGGTAGAAAATGATATTTCATGCAAATGGAAATGAAAAAAAAAGCTGGAGTAGAAATACTTATATCAGACAAAGTAGACTTTAAAACAAAGGCTATAATAAGGCCTGTAAACTTTTATGGACCCAACATAGGAGCACCTAGATATATAAAGCAGATAATGACTGGCATAAAGGGAGAAATCAACAGTAGTACAATAATGATAGGGGACTTTAACACCATATTTATACCAGTGGACAAATCTTCCAGACAGAAAAGTCAACAAGGAATCCGTGGCCTTAAATGGCACACTATGTCAGATGGATTCAATTGATATATTTAGAGCATTTCACCCCAAAGCAGCAGACTATACATTATTTTCAAGTGCACATGGAATATTTTCAAAGATAGACTTTATTTTAGGCCACAAAACAAGTCTCAATAAATTTAAAAAGATTGAAATCCTATCAAGCATCTCCTCTGATCACAATGGTATGAAACTAGAAATCAATTACAAGAGAAAAAACTGAAAAACACAAACACATGGAGGCTAAATAACATGCTACTAAATAACAAATGAGTTAACCATAAAATCAAGAAAGAAATCAAAGGATACATTGATGCAAATGAAAATGAAAACATAATGATCCAAACTGAATGGGACACAGCTCAAGCTGACCTAAGAGAAAAAATCATAGCAATATAATCCTATTTCAAGAAACAAGAAAATTGTCAAATAAACTTCTAACTTTAAGTGTAAAGAATATATATGTAGGACAACAAACAAAGCTCAAAATGAGTACAAGGAGGGAAATTATAAAGATGAGAGTGGACATAATTGAAATGAAGCCTAAAAAACTAATATAAAACATCAATGAAACCAAGAACTTGTTCTTAGAAAAAATAAACAAAACTGATAAGCCCTTAACCAGATGCATCAGGGACAAAAGAATAAGACCCATATAAATAAAATCAAACTGAAAGAGAAGTGACAACTGACACCACAGAAATATATATACATATACATATATATATATACATATATATATACACATATATATACATATACATATATATATACATATAGAGATAGACAGAGAGACAGAGAGAGACAGAGAGAGAGACAGAGATACTACAAACAATTATATGCCAAAAAATTGAACAATCTAGAAGAAATCGATAAGTTCCTAGAAACATGCAATCTTCCAAATCTGAATAAAAAAGAAACAGAAAATCTGAACAGACCAATTACTACTAAGAAAATCAAATCACTAATCAAAAACTCTCAACAAACAAAAATCCTGGAGCAGATCACATCACAGGTTAATTTTTCCAAACATTCAAAGAATAATTAACGCCTGTTCTCAAACTATTCCAAAAAATTCAAGAGGAAGGAAGGCTCCCAAGCTAATTCTACAAAGCCACCATAACCATGATTGCAAAACCAGACATTGCAATAAAAGAAAATTATAGGCTGATTTCCCTGTTGAACACAGATGTAAAACTCCTCAACAGACTATTAGCACACCGAATTTAGCAAAACATTGAAAATACCATACTCTATGACCAAGTGTGCTTTATTCCTGGGATGCAAGGGTAATTAAAAATCCACAAATCAATTAAAGTGATATACCATATAAACAAAATGAAAGATAAAAAACATGATTATATCAATAGATGCAGCAAAAGCATGGACAACATCCAACATTTATATATGATTAAACCTCTCAGAAAGTGGGAACATGTCTCAACATAATAAAGGTCATACATGAAAAGCCCACAGCTGATCTCACATGCATTGGGAAAAAGCCAAAATTATTCTCCTTAAGATCAGAACAAGACAAGGATGTTCATTTTCACCACTTTTATTCAACATCGTATTGGAAGTCCAAGCCACAGCAGACAAGAATAAAAAATAAAAGGAATACAAATAGGAAAAAAAGAAGTAAAATTCTCATTACTTTCAGATCATATGATACTATATGTAGAGAAACCTAAAGATTCCACCAATGAACTATTTCAACTGATAAATGAATTCAATAAACCAGGAGGATATAAAATTAATATGCAGATAGCAATTGCATTTTTATACACCAATAGCAAAGTATCAGAAAGAGGAATTAAGAAAACAATCCTGGGGGCCGGCCGAGTGGCGCGATGGTTAATAACTCGCTTGGGACACCAGAGGGCCCCGGTTCAGATCCCACATATGAGGGCCAGAGACACTGCCCTCTACAGCTAAGATGCTGAACAACAGCTCAACCTGGAGCTGGGCTGCCATGAGTTGCTGGCGACGGCGTAGGCTGCAGCCCCTGCTGCAGTGGGTTGCCATGGGCTACCGTGTGTAGCCAGCAGCCAGCGTGAGCAGCCAACAGCCGCTGTGAGCGGCCGTCCAGAAGCCGGCGACTGATCTGCCTCGGCCGGGAAGAGCGCAATGATGGTGCCAACTTGGGCCAGTGAAGCAACGTCCTCCACAACTAGACTGAAGAACAAAAGGACAGCAGCTTGTCTGTTCCCCTTCCTCCAATTCCCCAGCGCTGTTCCCATCCCACAATTCCCCAATAAAAATCTTTAAAAAAAAAAAAAGAAAACAATCCTGTTTACAATTGCATTAAAAAATACCTAGGAATAAATTTAAGAAAGGAAATAAAAGCCCTATACTTAGAATATTATAAGATATTGAAGAAAGAAATTAAAGACGATACAAATAAATGGAATCATATTCAGTGCTCATGAATAGAAAGAATTAACATAGTTATAATATTCATACTACCCAAAGCAATCTATAGATTCAATGCAATCCCTAGCAAAATGCAAAAAACATTTTTCACAGAACTAGAATAAAAAATTTAAAATACATGTGGAAGGGGGCAGCCAGTCAGCTCAGGTGGTTAGAGCACAGTGCTCTTAACACCAAGGTTGCTGGTTCAATCCCCACATGGGCCACAGAGCTGCACCCTCCACAACTAGATTGAAACAACTACTTGACTTGGACCTGATGGGTCCTGGAAAAACACACTCTTCCCCAATAAAATTAAAAATAAAATACATATGGAAGAATAAAAGACCTTGATTAGCAGTGGCAATTTTGAGAAAAAAGATAAAAGTTGGAGGTATCATGCTACCTGATATCAAACTATACTACAAGGCCATAGTAATAAAAACAACATGGTATTAGCATAAAAATAGACACAAAGATCAAGGTAACAGAATAGAGAGTCCGGAAATAAACCAACACCTATGTGGTTATTTAATCTATGATGAATGAGACAAGAATATACAATGGGGTAGAAACAGTCTATTTAATAAACGGTGCTGGGAAAACTGGACAGATACATGCAAAAAAAATGAAAGTGGATCACCTGCTTATTCCATATACAAAAATAAACTCAAAATGGATTAAAGAGTTAAATGTAAGACCTTAAATCAGAAAACTCTTAGGAGAAAACATAAGTAGGAAACTACAAAATTGTTTTTAGTTACATGTTTTTCTGATATATCTTTTCAGGATACAAAGGAAAAATAAACAAATGGGATTACATCAAACCAGAAAGTTTTTGCACAGCAAAGAAAACCACCGAAGGAAGAAAAAGACAGATTCCTGAATGGGAGATATTTGCCAATGATACATGTGATAGGGGTTAATATCCAAAATTTATAAAGAACTCATACACCTCAACATAAAAAAAACAAATAATTCATTTTACAAATGGGCAGAAGACCTGAATAGACATTTCTCCAAAGAGGGCATTCGATGGTCAATAGACATATGAAAAGATCCTCAATGTCACTAATCTTCAGAGAAATTAAAATTAAAAAAAATGCAATGAGATAGCACCTCAGACCTGTCAGGATGGCTATCATCAATAAATCAACAAATAAAAGTGTTGGAAAGGGTGTGGAGAAAAAGGTACCCTTGTGCCCTGCTAGTGAGATTGTAAATTGCATCCACTGTTGAAAACTGTATGGAGTCTCCTCAAAAAATTAAAGATAAAACTACCTTATTTTTTTTAAAGATTTTTATTGGGGAATTGGGGGAATGGGGACAGTGCTGGGGAATTGGGGGAAGGGGAACAGACAAGTTGCTGTCGTTTTGTTCTTCAGTCTAGTTGTGGAGGA
>NW_017731631.1:1745999-1775172 GCF_001890085.2 Hipposideros armiger
TGTTCAGCATCTTAGCTGTAGAGGGCAGTGTCACTGGCCCTCATATGTGGGATCCGAACCGGGGCCCTCTGGTGTCCCAAGCCAGTTCTTAACCATTGCGCCACTCGGCCGGCCCATAAAACTACCTTATGACTCAGCAATTCCACTTCTGTGTATTTTTCTGAAAAAATCCAAAACACTAATTCAAAAAGATATATGCCCCCTTATGTTCTATTTACAATAGCCAAGATATGGAAACAACTGAAATGCCCATTAATAGATGAGTGGATAAAGAAGACTTGGTGCATATATTCAATGGAATATTACTTAGCCATAAAATAATGAATTCTTACCATTTGTGACAACATGTATGGATGCAGAAGGTATTATGCTAAGTGAAATAAGTCAGAAACACAGGCACAAATACCATATGATCTCACTTTTATGTGGAATCTAAAGAACCAAATAAACCAAAAAAAAATTTTTTAAACCAAAGTTATAAATATAAACAAGCTGATAGTTACCAGGTGGGAGGGGCTTTGAGGGGGCTGGGTGAATAAGGTGAAGGGATTAAGAATTTCAAATTGATGGTTATAAAATAGTCTCAGGGATGTAAAGTACAGTATAGGGAACATAGTTAACAATATTGTAATAACTAAATATGTATCATGCCAAGTATATAGACTTATCAAGGAAAATCACTTCATAAATTATATAAATGTCTCACCACTAAGCTGTACACCTGAAAATAATATAAATTAGTATTGAGTGTCAACTATAATTGAAAAATTAAAAAATAAAAATAGTCTTGAAAAAGTTTTGAAAAAATAACATTGAAGGATCAATTCAACAAAACAATATAACACTTGTAAACATATATTCATCCAACTGGTGTGGTGTGTCATTTTTTTATTGAAGTTTATTGGAATGACCATTGTTACCAAAGTTACATAGATTTCAGATGTACAATTCTGTAGTACATCATCTATATATCACATTGTGTATTCACCACGCATAGTCAGTTCTCTTTCCATCACCATATATTTGAACCCCTTTACCCTCATCTACCATCCCTTACCTCCCTTACCCTTTAGTAACCACTAAACTATTGTCTGTGTCTATGAGTTTTGTTTCTTCATTTGTTTTTCCTGTTCCTTTGTTTTCAGTTTTACATACCACATATCAATGAAATCATATGGTTCTCTGCGTTTTCTGTTTGAATTATTTGGCTTAGCACTATAATATCAAGATTCATCAATGTAGTCTCAAATGGCACTATTTTATCTTTTCTTATGGCAGAAGAGTATTCTATTGTGTATATATACCACAACTTCTTTATCTAATCATCTATCGAAGGACACTTTTGTTGTTTCCATGTCTTGACCACTGTAAATAAAGCTGCAATGAACATCAGAGCACATATATCTTTATGAATAAATGTTTTCAGATTTTTTGGTTGAATACTCAAGAAAGGGAGTGCTGGGTCATATGCTAATTCTATTTTTAATTTTTTGAGGGATCTCCACACTGTCTTCCATAGCAGCTGCAACAATCTGCATTCTGACCAACAGTGTATGAGGGTTCCTTTTTCTCCACAGCCTCTTAACGTCCTATTATTTTTCTTGATGATAGCCATTCCAACTGGTGTGAGATGATTTCTCATTGTAGTTTTTATCTGCATTTCTCTGATGATTACTGATGTTGAGCATTTTCTCATATGTCCATTGCCCATCTGTATGTTCTCTTTTGAGAAATCTCTATTCAGATCCTCTGCTTATTTTTTAATTGGATTGCTTGGTTTTTTTTTTTTGTTGAGTTGTATGAGTTCCTGATATATTTTGCATATTAGCTTTTTATCAGAGGCGTCAGTGACAAAAATCTTCTCCCATTTTGTTGGTTTCCTATTTATTTTGTGGATGTTTTCTTTTGCTGTGCAGAAGCTTTTTAGTTTGATATACTCCCATTCATTTATTTTATCTTTTACTTCCCTTGCCTTTGAGGTCAAATTCTTTGAACCCAAGGTCCATAAGTTTTGTACCTATGTTTTCTTCTATGCAGTTTATAGTTTCAGGTCTTATGTTTAGCTTTTTGATCCATTGGTACATGGTGACAGATAGAAGTCTAGTTTCATTATTTTACATCTGACTTTCCAATTCTCCCAGCACCATTTATTGAAGAGCCTGTCTTTTCTCCATTGTACGTTTTTTACTTCTTTGTCAAAAATTATCTGTCCATATTTATGTGGGTTTATTTCTGGGTTCTTGATTCAATTCCATTGGTCTGTATGTCTGTTTTTCTGCCAATACCATACTGTTTTGATTATTGTTGCCCTGTAGTACAAGCTGACGTCAGGGAATGTGATACATCAAGCATTGTTGTTTTTTCTTAGGATTGCTTTGGCTATTCAGGGTCTTTTGTGGTTCCACACAAATATTATGATTTTTTGTTCTATTTCTTTAAAAAATACCATTGGGATTTTGATGAGGATTGCATAAAATTTTTATATTGCTTTGAATAGTATGACCACTTTAACTATGTTGATTCTTCCAATCCATGAACACAGAATGTCTTTCCATTTCTTTGAGTCTTCAATTTCTTTAAAAAATGTGTTATAGTTTTCAGTTTACACGTATTTCACATGCTTGGTTAAGTGTGTTCCTAGGTATTTTATTCTTCTTGTTGCAATTGCAAATGTAATTCTTTAAAAAAACTTTTTATGAGGTTTCATTGTTAGTATATTGGAAAGCAAAGATCTTTTGCATGTTGATTTATAGCTGGCAAATTTACTGTATTTGTTTATTGTTTTAATAGCTTTGTGGTGGAGTCTTTAGGGTTTTTTTATATATAGCATCATGTCATCTGCAAAAAGTGACAATTTGACTTCTTTGTTTCATATTTGGTTGCCTGTTATTCCTTTATCTTGCCTGTTTCCTCTTGCTAGGACTTCCAATACTATGTTGACAAGCAGAGGTGATAGGGGAAAGCCCTGTAGTGTTCCTGAATGTAGAGCAAAGGTCTTCAGTTTTTCACTGTTAATTATGATATTAGCTGAGTGTTTGTCATATATGGCTTTTATTATGCTAAGGTTTTTTCCTTCTATACCCATTTTATTAGTGTATTAATCATAAATGGATGTTGTATCTTGTCAAACGCTTTTTCTGCATCTATTGATATAATCATATGGTTTTCGTCCTTTATTTTTTATGTGGTGTATCACATGGATCCATTTTCGTATGTTGAACCATCTTTGTGCCCCTGGGATGAACCCGACTTGGTCGTATGTATAATTTTTTTAAGGCATTGTTGCATTTGATTTGCTAGAATTTGGTTTAAGTTTTTTGCATCTGTATTCATCAGAGATATTGGTCGGTAATTTGTTTTGTGTGTGTTATTTTTAACAGGTTTTGGTGTCAGGGTAATGTTTGCCTCATAAAATGAGTTAGGGAGTATTGACTCTTCTTAAATTTTTTGGAAGAGTTTGACTAGGACAGGTATTAAATCATCTTTCAATGTTTAGTATAATTCACTAATGAAGCCATCTGGTCCTTGACTTTTGCTTTTGAGAAGGTTTCGGATGACTGATTGAATTTCCTTACTGTTGATTGGCCTATGTAGACTTTCCAATTCTTCATGATTCAGCCTAGGAAGGCTTTATGTTTCTAGGAAAATGTCCATTTATTCTAGGTTTTTTAATTTGCTGGCATATAGCCCTTCATAGTATTCTTGGATAATCCTTTGTGTTTTCTTGGCAACTGTGGTAACTTCCCCTCTTTCATTTCTGATTTTATTTACTTGTGTCTTTTCTCTTTTTATCTTAGTGAGTCTATCCAAGGGTTTTTCAGTTTTATTAATCTTTTCAAAGAACCAGCTCTTTATTGCATTAATTTTTTCTATTGTCTTTTTGTTCTCTATTTCATTTAGTTCTGCTCTGATTTTTATTATTTCCTTCCTTCTGCTGACTTTGGCTTTCATTTGTTCTTCTTTTTCTAGTTCATTAAGGTGTAACTTGAGGTTGTTTATTTGGGATTTTTCTTCTCCCTTGAGGTATGCCTGTAATGATATAAATTTCACTCTTAAAACTGCTTTCAGTGCATACCAAAAATTTTGGTAGGATGTATTTTCATTCTCATTTGTTTCTATTTATCTTCTGATCTCTCCTTTATTTCTTCTTTTACCCATTCGTTGTTTAAAAGTGTGTTGTTTAATCTCCACATATTTGTGTGTTTTTCCTGCTTCTTTTTGCAGTTGCTATCCAATTTCAAAGCTTTGTGATCAGAAAAAAATGCTTGGTATTATTTCAATCTTCTTAAGTTTACTGAGGCTAGTTTTATGTTCCAATGTATGGTCTATTCTTGTGAATGTTCCATGTACACTAGAAAAGAATGTATAGTCTGGTGTTCTAGGATGAAGTGCTCTATAAATGACAATTATGTCCATTTCATCTAATGTGTCATTTAGGGCTGATATTTCTTTCTTTATTTTCTCTTTGGATGATCTATCCATAGCTGTCAATGATGTATTTAGGTACCTTACTATACTTGTGTTTTGGTCAACTTCTTCCTTTAGTTCTGTTAGTAGTTGCTTTGTATATTTTGGTGCTCCCTGATTGAGGGCATAAATATTGATGACTGTTATATCTACTTGTTGTATAGTCTCCCGTATCATTATGAAATGTCCATCTATGTTTCTTGTTACCTGTTTTATCCTGAAGTCTGTTTCATCTGACATCAGTACAGCTGCACCTGCTTTTCTCTGATTGCAATTTGCTTGGAATATCAATTTCTACACTTTCACTTTGTGTCTGTATTTGTCTTTGTAGCTGAAGATGTGTCTCTTAGAGGCAGCATATGTTTGGGTTTAGTGTTTTGATCCAACCTGCTACTCTGTGCCTTTTTATTAGAGAGTTCAGTCCATTTACATTTCAGGTGATTATTGATATATGAGGATTTTCTATAATTCTATCTTTGGTTTTCTGGTAGGAATGTGTCTCCATTGGTTCTTTGCCTTTTTGTTGCTCTCTATTATTTCAGTGTGGGGCTATTCTATTATTTTTCTCTCTGTTTTTCTTTTTTGTGTTATATATTTCAATTCTGGATTTTTGTTGTGTGTTTACCATTAAGTTTACATAAAAGAAAGTTTCATATTTACAGTATTCAATTTTTTTTCAGTACATTTCCTTTCCCATTCCCTTGTCCTGGTCCTCACCTTTACTCTCTCCTCTTTTATGTTTTTGTTTTCATAAATTATAAGTTTTTATGCTGTGAATTGATTTTTGGGCTGAAGTAGCAAGATGTTTTTTCCTCCTTTTTAAAATGTTTTTTTCCTTCTTCTTCACCATGTATGTTATGTTTAAGTGTACAGTGTCTTATTTGGTGTAGAAATTGGCATTTCCTGCTTCTTTCTCTCTGTTTA
The DNA here is from genome assembly GCF_001890085.2 of Hipposideros armiger. NCBI lineage: Eukaryota > Metazoa > Chordata > Mammalia > Chiroptera > Hipposideridae > Hipposideros > Hipposideros armiger. The sequence continues at coordinate 1,751,391 of NW_017731631.1, forward strand.
CAATACTACTCATGGTTTTGTATTCTTTTGGGTTTTTTTTTGTTAGTTTTGTTTCAGATTGAATAGCTTTCTTCAGTATTTCTTGTAATGTACGTCATGTGTTAGAAAATCTTCTCAGCTTCTGTATGTCTGGAAAGTTCTTTATTCTTCTTTCATATCTAAAGGATATCTTTGCTGGATATATTATTCTTGGCTCATAATTTCTCTTTTTCAATTGTTTGAATATTTGATTCCACACACTTCTGGCTTGTAGAGTTTCTGCTGAAAAATATAATGACAATCTAATGGGCTTTCCTGTGTAGGTTACAGTCTTATTTTCCCTGGCTGCCTTGAAGTTTCTGTCTGTGTCATTAATTTTTGACAGCTTCAATATAATGTGCCTTGGAAAAGGCCTGTTGGGATTGATGTAATTAGGTGTTCCATTTGCTTCTTGGGTTCGAGGATTTCGAGGATTCCATTCTCACAACTAGTTTGGGAAGTTCTCATCGACTATTTGTTTGAATATACTCTGTGTTCCCTTCTTCCTTTCTTCTCTTTTTGGTATGCCCATTATTCTTATATTTCTCTTTCTGATGAAGTCAAAAAGTTCTTGTAGAGTTCTTCCATTTTTTTTAACTCTCAAGTCTCTCTCTTCTTCCATCTATGTCATTTCCATATTTCTATCTTCAATGTCACTGATTCTTTCCGCCATGTGGTCAGCTTATTACATAAGCTGGCTACTTTGTTCTTCATTTCTTTTATTGAGTTCTTAAACTCCAAAAATTCTATTTGGTTATTTTTAAAATTTTCAATCTCTTTGGTAAAATGTTCATTTTGTTCTTTGATTGTGTTTTTATTGGGTCTTTGGAAAAGATATGATGCATGTTTGCAACAGAAGGCCCTAGTTCATTTTTGGAAGCATTAGAGTCATTTGTATCTATGTTATTGCTATATAATTCGACAGCTGACAGTCCTAGTTTCATTCTAAAAAAACTTGAGTGATTTGGTTGAGTTTTGGAGATTTTACAACAAGTTGATGATGGAAGACCAAACTGTGCATTTTTTTGCCATATTTTATTGTTTTACTTCCATAAAGGGAAGAACGTGCATCAAGCTTGTGAAAAGTTGCATAAAGTTTATGGTGAGAATGCTCTACAAGAACATCAGTGCCAATGATGGTTCACAAAGTTCCATGCTGGTGATTTTTATCTCAATGATGCTACTTGGTCAGTGAGGACCCCCGAGATTGATAATGACAAAATTAAGGCATTGAGTCAAACCTATGTTACACGACACGAGAGATTGCAGAAACATTGAACATCCATCATTCAAGCATTCATGACCACCTGAAGAAGCTGGGATATGTCAGAAAGCTCGAGATTTGGATTCCACATGAATCAAAAAAGTTCATTTAATGGTGCATATAAACATCTGCAATATGCTCATTAAACATGAGGAAAACTATTCTTTCGTAAAGTGACTGATAACTGGTGATGAGTAGTGGATTGTTTACAGCAATGTGGTTCGCAAACCCTCTTGGTCCCAATGTGATGATTCGCCTCAAATGACATTGAAAGCAGACATTAATCAGAGGAAGGTTATGCTCTCAGTGTAGTGGGATTCTAAAGGTGTTGTGTTTTTTAAGTTCCTACCAAGAAACCAAACAATCAATTCGAATGTTTACTGTCGGCAATTGAACAGTTTGAATGAATCCATCATCCAAAAACATCCAGAGCTTGTTAATTGTAAAGGAGTTGTATTCCATCGTGACAACGTGAGACCACACACAAGTTTGATCACCCATCAAAAATTACTGGAGCTTGGATGGGATATGTTGCCACACCCACCATACTCGCCTGACCTTGCGCCATCAGACTTCCGCTTGTTTTGCTCTCTTCAAAATTCCTTGCATGATATAACGTGCAATTCAGAGGAGGCTATAAATCAGCACCTTGTTCAGTTTTTCATGAATAAAGACAGGTCCTTCTATGAACAAGGAATTATGAAGCTCACTGAAAGATGGCAAAATGTTATCAAACAAAATGGGCAATATATCACTGATTGATCTTTGTTCTTTACATAAATAAGTGACCTTTGAAAAACATAGACAAAATACATCATGACTTTTCTGAAGATCCAATATGTTCATTAAACTGCCTCTCTGTGTTTTCTTGCAAATTGTAGTTTTTGAGAACTGCAATCTTGAATTCTCTGTCATTTGAGTTACATATTTCCATGTCTTTGAGTTCATTTCCTGGAGACTTTTCATTTTCTTTGTGAGCTGCCTTGTTACCTTGGTTATTCATGGCAATTAAGGAATCATTGTTTCTCTTCCTAGGCATCTACAGGAGTGAGTTCTGCAATAGGTTGATAGGGAGAGGTCTTTCTGTTGCTTTCCAGTAGGTATTGGTAGAAAGCTTTATTTTCTCTCCTACTTCCACCTTTTATTTTCTCTCACTCTGTAGTATTATATTTTCTCTGCACTCTTCTGGCTTCTCACACAATGGGGGGATTCCCTGGAAGGTGGGCTTCTTCTCTGTGAGCTGGATGCTTGGATCTCAAGGCACCACCTCCATTGGGAGGTGTAGAGAGCTTCTGATACTCCGAGGCTTTTCCTGCACCAGATTCAGGGCCTGTATGTTTCAGCAGCTCTGTTTACCCTTGCAAGGATCCACCCAGATAGGTGGGGGCAGGGGCGGTGTGGATTGTGAGAGGTGGCTTTGAGCAATGGTGGCAACCACCAGCACAGTCAGTCCTGTACCCAAGGCTCTCTCCCCTTTGCTGGAACTGTTAGGCTGTGAGTCTGGTGGCTGCTGGCTGCAGGTCTCAGAACTGCAAGTACTCTGTTTTGTTTTGTTTTGTTTTTATCTGACACTGCTACTGTTCATCTTCTAGCACTGGGCAGGTGGAGATGGGGCGAGCTCTGGGAGAGTAGGGAAGGGACAGCTAGGCTTTGTGTCTATGCCTTCCATCTTCTGCTTGGCTGTGAGGGCTTAAACTGCCATTTTCACCCTTCTTTTCTCAGTCTTTTCTCCAGGTCTCTGCCGTGAGGGTGGGGTCCGCCATGTTACATGCTGATTCCTCACGTGGGACTCTGGGCCATAAGGGGAGCTCTAGCAGTCTGAATTCTTCCCTTTCCCATGACTGCTGTAGCTCCAGAATGCAGGAAGCTCAGAGCTCTGAGCTCCATCTTTGTCCTGCACCCGAGTAGCCCGTATCTCAACTCTTCTGCCTTACCTCCTTCCCCGCTTGCCTAATTTGCCCACCTGTATATGATTTCAGTTGTATGTCTCTTAGTCTTGCCTGTCTGCTGAGCAGGGAGTCCGTTGTGTAATTAAAGTTGTTCAATTGTTGTAAATTGCAGGGGAGATTTCAAGAGGCTCACCTCATGCTACCATTTCTATGACATCCACACCTGCTGTGTCATTTAAGGCCTCTGTCTTGTTGTTTATTTTTTCTGTCAGGAAGTTCTATCCCTTGATGTCAATGGGCTGTTAAAGCCCCCTACTATAACTATATTACTGTTGATCTCTGCCTTTATGTTGGTCAATATTTGCTTTATGTATTTAGATGCTTCTATGTTGGGTCTATAAATGTTTACAAGACTTATGTCCTCATGTTGGATTGATCTATTTATCATTATGAAATGTATTTCTTTGTCTTTTCTTATAGTGTTTGTTGTAAAGTCTGTTTCGTCTGATATAAGTATTGCTACCTCAGATTATTTTTCATTTCCTTTTGCATGAAATGCCTTTTTCCATCCCTTTACTTTTGTTCTGTGTGTGTCTTTTGATCTGAAATGGGTCTCTTGTAGGCAGCATATGTATGGGACTTGTTTTCTTATTCATTCAAATGCCCTATGTCTTTTGATTGGAGCATTTAATCCACTTACATTTAAAGTGATTATTGATAGGTGCATAATTATTGCCATTTTATTATTCATATGTATGTTATTACCCCTTTTCTTCTTCTTAAGGAAATCCCTTTAACATTTTTTGGTAATATTTTTATGCGGTAATAAAGTCATTTAGCTTTTTCTTGTCTGGGAAGCTTTCTGTGTCTCCTTCAATTTCAGATGATAGCCTTGTTGGGTAGAACAGTGTTGGTTGTACATCCTTGCTTTTTTTCACTTTGCATATTTCATGTCAATCCCTTATGCGTGCAAAGTTTCTGTTGTGAATTCAGCTGAAAGTCTTATGGAAATTCCTTTGTAGGTAACTAAATGCTTTTCTTTTCTCTTGCAGCTTTTAATATTCTTTTGTCTTTAACCTTTGGCATTCTCATAATGATATGTCATCTTGTGGCCCTATTTGGGTTCACCTTGTTTGGGACTCTCTGCACTTCTTGAGCTTGTAGGTCTATTTCTTTTCCCAGGTTAGGAAAGCTTTCTGTCATTACTTTTTTTTAAATAAAGTTTTTTGGGGTGACAACTGTTAGTAAATTTACACAGGTTTCAGTTGTACAGTTCTGTAATACATCATCTATATATCACATTGTGTGTTTACCACCCAGAGTTAGTTCTCCTATCACCATATATTTGATCCCCTTTACCCTCATCTACCAGCTCGTTCCCTGCTTATTCTCTGGTATCCATTAAACTATTGTCTATGTCTATGGGTTTTTGTTTCTTTGTTTGTCTTTTTCCTCTGTTGCTTTCAGCTTTATATAAAGAAGATGTGGTATATATACACAATGGAATACTATTCTGCCATCAAAGATGAAATAGTGCCATTTGTAACAAAATGGATGGGTCTTCAGATTATTATGCTAAGCAAAATAAGTCAGACAGAAAAAGTCGAGAACCATATGATTTCACTGTCATTACGTCTTTAAATAGGTTCTCAATCCCTTGCTCTCTCTTTTCTCCTTCTGGTGCCCCTATGATGTGTTGTCTAAGAGGTGCCTTATACTATCTTCATTTTTAAAAATCTCTTTTTTTCTTTTTGTTATTTATATTGTGTGTTTTTCTACTCCCTTTTTACCATATTGCTGATCTGATCTTCTGCTTCATCTAATCTGCTAAATTTTTTAGTGTATTCTTCATTTCTGTTATTGTAGTCTTCATTTCTGATTGGTTCATTTTTATGGTTTCTATATTATTTTTCATGTTTACTGTGTTTTTTGTTTTTGTTTTTTAGTTCTCACTAAGTTTCTAGTTTATCCTTATTAACAGTGTTTTTGAACTCTCTATCTGGTAGATTTTTTTGCCTGTGTTTGGTTTAGTCTTTTTCTCATGTTTTCACCTGTTGCTTCATTTGGGGCATATTTCTTTATCGTCTCATTTTGGCTGCCTCTCTGTTCTTGTTTCAGTGTATTATACTTATGTTACATGTTCCAGTTTTGACTGGGTGGCCTTATGTAGTAGATTTCTTGTTGGGCCCAGTGGTGCAATTTCCCTGAGCAGGGTGCTCCAGTAGTGTCTCTTGTGTATGTTGTGTGTGCCCTTCTGTTGTAGTTCAGACTTGATTGCTGTTGGTAAGTTAATTGGTGTGGTTGACTCTCAGGCTGACTGCCTGTGAGGATTGTCCACAGCCACCATTTATGAGCTGCTGTGCTGGAGCTGATTCCATGGAGCAGGATTCACCCCAGGTGGCTTTGGCATCTGCTGAGACCACTTTTTGGATGTGTATGGTACAACTTGTGAAAGTAATTGGGTGTTGCTTTGCTGAAGCCAACCACCATGTGTGTTGTGTCTGAGGCCTCTTTGGAGGGGCTCTGGTGCAGGCCAAATTTAGTTGCTGCCTGTGACAAGCTCATGGTTATCTGGCAGGAGTTAAAAAGCAATTCACGGTTTGTTGCTGCCTGTGCTGGACCTGGAGGTGCATCAGAGGGCCATGATGTGAACCGACGCCAGCTCCCCTTAGTACTGGGCCTCAGGCAGGTCATCAGAAGGTCCACATCACCCCAAAGCTTCCATCCATGTTCTGGCTGCTTATAAGGCTGTGCAGCTGAAAGAGCCTCTGGTGGTATGTGAGTTGGGTGAGGTTGGATCTCAGGGTGTCACCAGGGTAGCGCAAGTGTTCACCATGCTACTGCCAATTTAGATTTGTTGCCCGTGCTGAGCTTGAGGACATTCAGCCATAGGCACAGAGCACACTGAGACCAGCTGTCACCTGCCTGGGGCCCACAGACCTCTGAAAGCTTTCCATGAAAGAAGCACGGGTTCATGCCACATTTTTGCCACCAAAATAGCCTCAGGCAATATGTGAATTGGTTAGGGCTGGGTGCAAGGTCAATAGGATGGAGCAAACAGAGTTCACCAGCCCAATGCAGATTCAGATTTGGCTGTGCGAGGGGAGGGGTTAACACAAGGAAGATGGCACTTACTCACTCTCTGCTCAGGTGAAGGTTCAATATAAGCACAATGGTGGCTCTATCTCCAGCCATTGACCTAAAGCTATACAATTCAGTCTCTCTCTGTATGTGTCTGGTGACTTCTGAACTGCCATCTTTCCACAGGAGCCTAAGTTCCTGGGAAAAAGAGAGTCTATGCATGGGGTCTTTAAGAGGATGCCTGTGTTTCCAGCAGCCTCCTTTTTCATCTGGATGGACAGAATTCCCACTGATTCACACAGCCAGATGGTGTGGTGCCATCCCATCTCATGCCTCTGCCCCTCCTCCCAGACTCAATGTAGCTTCCTCTTTATATCTTTAGGTATGGAACTTGTGTTCAGCTAGTCTTCAGATGGTTCCCCAGGTTGTTGTATAATTTAGTTGTAATTTTAGTGTAGTTATTGAATGAGGCAAGCATAGAACTTTCTTATTCCACCATCTTGACCGGAACTCTGTGTATACACGACCTTTCAAGAAAAAAATATTAAGAGCAGAGTGTTTTTGGAGGGGTAGGGAAAGAGTTAGACATGTATTTGAAGGTCCTTGTATTCTGTCCCTCCATTTTGTTGGGTCAAATCTGAGAGATGGTAAAACTTGAGGGAAATCTCACTTAAAGGTTGAAGAAATCAAAAGAGGAAGGATTAAGCTTTACATCCTGGGTGGGTGGGGACCAGTGAGCTGGGAATCCTGGTTGAGCAATCCACTTCCTTTCTATCCAATGCAGCAGTCTTATATTAGAGGTGTACTGTGTGGCAGGCATAGGCAAGAAATGATCAAAGATAAGTCTCCAATATTTTTACCACCTGCCAACCCTAAACTTCTAAGTTTTTTTTAACTCTCCAGGGGCATGGGAGACCATGTTCAAAGGTCTTGTATTATCCTGAATTGAGGGAGAAATTATTTGTGAAAAAGAGAACAAATATGTATCTGAGATACTTTAAGCCAAGATGAGAGGACTTTCTGAATGATGTCAACAGCTTTTGCCATGAATTGCAATATGTAATATCTCTCACTGACTCATAAGCACAAGAGAGCTAAGTAGGAGCTAAACATCCATAAAACAAGAAATTTTCACTTGTGGCGGGTTGGTGCAGTAATGATTTCTAATTTATTCAGTCCTTTCTATTTCTACACACTTTGATAACAACCTTCATATTGATTCCAGTCTTGTCCATATTCCTTGATTTGGCCAATGAGGCAACATAAAATGTGATGGCAAGTAGAACCTTGAAGGAGTGCTTACATTTTGGAGTTTCCCTTCTCTTGATTCTGCTGGAACTCCTAAACATACTGTGATCAACCTGTTGGATAATGAAAGACATATGGTCCAGTTACTCACTCATCCCAGCTTACAGCCAGCCAATCTCCAGATATGTGAATGAGGTCCTTGACTGTCAGATGACTGTAGATGCATAAATGAGTGCAGCCCAAATGACATACCAAGTGTTTTGAGCTAAACAAATGGTTGTTATTTTAAGCTACAAAATTTTAAGGTAGCTTGTTAAACAGCAAACATTAACCGATACAGATTTCAAAGGAACACTGTGCATTAAGTGTGCCTAGGAACAAGTGGGGTGAGTTACATCTGGAGCAGTAAGAAAGTAAGAACAATACAGTAGCATTCCATTTAGCTGCCTACCCATTTCCAACCACACCCAGAGCTGATCACTGACCCTGAGGAATAAGAGAAACAAAGGAGAAAACCTTAATTATGACTGAGGATTGCACTTGAACTGGCTGAGAAATTACTGAATTTACCGGGGCATAACTGGATTAGGTTTTCTGCATTAGGCAGAATGATGGCTGAGAGGAAACTCTTTTTTTTTTTTTTTAGCATGTCTGATTTTGTGACCAGGGAAATCCATGCTTGCTATACTTGATATTTCTGTACTAATGTCCTAGACTGAACCTGATGTAGCTGAATGATGAAGGCTAGAGCCATACAATGCACTCATGTATATAGATATAGATATAGATATAGATATAGATATGAAATATATATACATATATATACATATATATATATATGAAAACTTGAGTCAAAGTCAGTTTTGAGTTGCTTGCAAAGGTGCATGAAAGGGGTGGTTGTTTGCTTTGAGTGGGAGAAACATGAGAAAATATGGACACCTGTAATTGGTTCTCACTATTCCTTTAACTTTGCTATAATGGAGGACACAATGAAAAGAAAAAATGTAAACATTTCCAAAGGTCAAATTTATTAATATTAATATTTTAACACCTAATTGTACTTGTTGATTGAATACTTAACTCAGCACTGTGCTAAACTCTTTATATGCATTGTCTCATTTAATCCTTGCAAAAATCTATAAGGCATATGTTTTTTTTCCATTTTAAAGGTGAATATACTGAGACTTAGAGATTAAATTACTTAAGTTCATGCATTGAATAAAATGGTTGAAATCTATAATTGCCTGGCTCCAAAGTACTTGATGTTATTTTGGCAAAACTTTGTTTCTTAAATGCATGGTAACATTTAAAATGTATTGCTAACAATGATTTTCTTTACAAGAGAAAACAAATATTGTGAAGGGCTGGAGAGTAAAATTAAATGCTGAAGGACCAGCATTCATAAAATTTCATTAGGGGACTGAGGGCATCGGACAGAGAAAAGGTGAGGGGCCACTTTGTTGCTTTTGCTTGGATGATCTTGCTCAAGGAGCTTCACATAGACTAAAGATGATTCCTATTGAATTTAGCCTGGGGAAGGAAAAAACAAGTTTTTCTCTTTAAAGTAATAGTGCTTTACAATGAACTGTCTTGATAATAGCTTTCTTGTAAAGAAAATAAAGAAGATAGACCATCAGAGAAAGCACAATTGGTTTTTAGGCCTCCTCCAATGTCCAGATAAGTACTAATTCCCTAGCATATAGGAATTGGTATGTTTGATAAAATAGGTCCTAATTGTGATTTTCTGCATGATATCACTAATGTAAAACATGACATATTTGCAGGCAAAGAGGATTCTTATCTGAAATAACTTGCTATGTGTTATAGTTATTATGTCTCTCAATCACCACTGCCAGGTTCCAGCACAGGCCTTGGAAGATAGAAGGCTCTTTGCTTTACATCCATTCTATCTTAGGGTATCATCAGCATGGCACCAAGCTTTGGCAGAGAACTGTTTGAGTCAGTGCTTTCTGACATTCTTGCAGTCTGTGCTGAAGATCAACATGACTTTGTCTTGCAGCACTGACTGTTTTGGCCATTAGGTCACTGGAACCCCAACTGCAACTGCTGCCAGACCTGCATCCATCTTTGAATTCCAATCAATACAGAGTTACCCAATGGACTATCTACATTTGACCCCAAGTTTCTTCTACCAAAGTTAAATGTGTTCATTAGGAAATAGTTTTCTTGGAAGCATGAAATAAAATGATTGAGTTAAATGTAAGATATGAAAGCCATCTTCAGACTAAAAAGAGATCATGTATGTGGCAGCACCTAAGTAGGAGGCACTTACAAAACATTTGTTTTCTTCCCTTTTCACTTTCATTTTAAAACAAATGAATATTATATAAGAAAAAATAAGGGTATGTTTTTTTGTTGTTGTTTTTAAGATTTTATTGGGGAATCGGGGGAAGGGGAACAGACAAGTTGCTGTAGTTTTGTTCTTCAGTCTAGTTGTGGAGGACGTTGCTTCACTGGCCCAAGTTGGCACCATTATTGCGCTCTTCCCGGGTGAGGCAGATCAGCCGCCGGCTTCTGGACGGCCGCTCACGGTGGCTGCTGGCCGCTCACGCTGGCTGCTGGCTACACACGGTAGCCCATGGCAACCCACTGCCACAGGGGACTGCAGCCCATGCCGTTGCCAGCGACTCATGGCAGCCCAGCTCCAGGTTGAGTTGTTTTTCAGCATCTTAGCTGTAGAGGGAAGTGTCACTGGCCCTCATATGTGGGATCCGAACCGGGGCCTTCTGGCATCCTAAGCCAGTTCTTAACCAACGCGCCACTCGGCTGGCCCTTGTTTGTTTGTTTGTTTGTTTTTTAAGATGACCCAAACATGGAAACAACAAAGGATACATTTCTCTATGACAAACTGAGCTATTTTGAAGATTGTCAGTCAACAATGAATCTAGTTTCTAAATATTTTTCAATGAAATCTGCTCCATAATTTTGTGAAACATGTGCCCTTTGCTTATGCTAGAGGTTGTCAACATTCATGAAAACCACTTCCAATATCTTTTTCCAAGTACATTTGATTTTCTTTTTTAATACTAGCAAAATGCATGATTCTGTGTGAGATACTGCATCCTTTTATAATGTTATTTCTGAAATCTGAGAAATTTTATTTAAACTCCAACCAAGTTGTTATTTCCTTGTAGCTAAGGAAAACTTGTTAAGGAAATCACTAGTAAATACAATACATGGTATTTAGACTTTTGTTTAGTGAGGGCAAGTGCCTCTCTTCTTTGAAATTTAGACAATTATCACCTTTTGATTGGAAAAAAAACAAGTCTTGTGGATTTAAGTTATTACTTTACAGAAAAAATACCTGCAGGACTCTATCATGTTTTCCTTCTGTTTTAGTAGTAGGTAGAATAAGCAGGGAACCTAGGAGTAGCTTTCAAGAAGAACTGACAGGCAAGTGACACTGTCCTTCCCATTTTTTGCAGATTTCCAATTCCTAACAGTAAAAGAGGCAGCAACCCTTCACCAGCGTCTCTCAAATCGATACCTCCTTCCCACCCAACCCCACCCCCATTACCCGGATCCAGCCGTCATCATCTTGAACTGAGGCTTTACAATAATCTCCAAATTGGCCTTCCAATGTCAGACTCTCTTTCCTGTATTTCATCTTTCACATTATGCATTAGATTAATTTCTGAACCAAACTGCTTGTGCTCAAATCCCAGCTCTGCCACTCACAGACTCTATGACTTTTGGGCAAGTTACTTTATCTGTCTCAATTTTTTCCACTGTAAAATGGAGACAAACTAATATTTACCTTATAAAGTTATGGTTATTGTGATGAAAAATAAGTTAATCCATGTAAAACACTTATCACAATGTTTGACAAGCAATAAGCACTCAATAAAAGTTAGCTCTTACTAGTTTCCCCTAAAACATCTCTTTCCATACCACTATTCTCTTTTCCTAATTCAAACACTTCAATGATTCTCTACCATATTATTTGCCCTGACATTTAGAGCCTTCTCTGAATGTCAATATATAGCAATATACAATATAATGAATGGCAATATACAGTCAATTCTTACGTTTCCAAAGGCATCTCTCTAAATAACTTGGGGAGGTGGCAGTGTGTAGTGGCAAGAATACTGGCATGAATGTAATTCATACCTGAGGTTGAATTTCAATTCAATTACTGTATAATCTTAAACTGTTTGGTCTTCAGTTTCCTCTTCTATAAAATTCAAGTACTATGTGTCAATGTCATGGGAGGACTTTTGAGATTTAAACAAGAAAACCTTTATAAAAGCACCTACCATAGCACCTCCTATAGAAGGTGCTTAACAAACATTATTTCCTTACCTCATTCCCTCACCCCTCTTCAATCATTGTTATTATTATGGGCTGAATTATATTCCCCTCAAGTTTATATGGTGATGCCTTAAACTCCAGTACTTCAAAATATGGCTATATTTGAAGATAGTGACTTTAAAGAAGGAATTAAGTTAAAATGAGGTTGTTAGGATGGGTCCATCCCTTCCCCTTTTTCATGCACCTCCCCCCCAAGTTCCTGCAGTCTGGCAATCAACAGAATGTATTCCATATCTATGAGTTTGTTTCTGTATTGTTTGTTTGTTTACCTTATTCTTTAGATTCCAAATATAAGCAAAATCACATTGCATCTGTCTGACATATGAGTTCTAACAATTAGGTTCATGATCTCACCCTAGAAAAAGTGTTACATACATCATTGCTGAATATCACTACAGTAACCTTCGAAGTACTCTCCTTGGGAAGCTATGCAACGATGCCAGCACCTTCAAAGCAATTTTGGAACTCTTTTTCTGGAATGGCCATCAGAGCTGTCATTGTATTACCATTGATGTAATGAATGTCATCCAAGTGTCTTCCTTTCAATAGCTCATTTATTTTTGGGTGAAGAAAGAAGTCATTGGGGAGCCAAATCAGGAGAGTAGAAAGGGTGTTCTAATACAGTGATTTGTTTACTGGCTAAAAGCTTCCTCACAGACAGTGCTGTGTGAGCTGGTGCATTGTTGCGATGCAAGAGCCATGAATTGTTGGTGAAATGTTCAGGTCGTCTAACTTTTTCACTCAGCCTTTTCAGCACTTCCAAATAGTAAACTTGATTAACAGTTTATCCAGTTGGCATGAATTCATAATGAATAATCCCTCTGATATCAAAAGAAGGTTAGCAACATCCTTGAAACAACTTCACAAACTTACTTGTCAGACCTCGGACTCTACTCAGCACAGTACTCTCCTGGTTCATCCAAACTGATGTAGATGGCAAGAACCCATTTCCTTCCAAGGCATAGCAATATTACATTGTATACTTATGTATGTACCACTGCCTCTTTATCCATTCATCCACCAATAGATAACCAGGCTGCCTCCAAATCTTGACAACTGTACACAAGGCTGCAGTGAAAAACGTACAGATGCACACCTCCCCTTGAATTAGGTTTTTGTGTTTCTTTGGACAAGTACCCAGAAGTAGGATTACTGGGCTCTTCTTTGTCACTTGTTATAGCCTTTGTTTTAAAGTCTATTTTAACTGCTATAAGTACTGCCATCTCAGCATGTTATTTTAATTTTAATTTTCATAACATATCTTTTCTCACCCCTTTACTTTCAATTGCTGTGTGTCTTTCTATTTGAAGGGGTCTCTTGCAGAAAACATATGTAAGTCTTGTTTTCTTATCCATTCAGTCAATCGACCTTTTTATTGGAATATTTAATCCATTTACATTGAAAGTAATTGTTGAATGATATGCGGTTATTGCCATTTTATTATTAATGTTTTTTGTTGTTTGTTTGATTGTTGTTGTAAAGAAGACCCTCTGAGATTCCTTCTAATACTGGTTTGCTGATGATGAACTCCTTTAGCTTTTTCTTGCCTGGAAAGCTCTTTATTTGTCTTTCAATTCTAAATGATAGTTTTCCTGGGTAAAGTAATCTTGGCTGTAGGTCCTTGCTTTTCATCACTTTAAATATTTTCTGTAAATTCCTTCTGGCCTACAAAGTTTATGTTGTGAAATCAGCTGAGAGTCTCATGGGAGCTCCCTTGTAAGTAACTAGTTGTTTTTGTCTTGCTGTTTTTAGGATGATCTCTTTGTCTTTAATCTTTGGCCTTTTAATTATGATGTGTCTTGGTGTGGGCCTCTTTGGATTCATCATGTTTGGGAATCTCTGTACTTCTTGGGTTTGTATGTCAATTTCCTTCTCCAAGTTAGGAAACTGTTCAGTTATCATTTCTTCAAACAGGTTTACAATTTCTTGCTCTCTCCCTTCTCCTTTTGGTACCCTTATGATGAGAATATTAGTATGTCTGATGTTATCCCAAAGGCCCCTAAACTATCCTCATTGTTTTGGATTTTTTTTCTGTTATTATTCGGTGAGTCCTGCTATCTTATCTTCTAAATCAATGATTCAGCTTTGCTTCATCTAATTTACTTTTGATTCTCTCTAACATATTCTTTATTTCAGTTACATATTCTTTATTTTTATTTATTTTTATTTTTATTTTAGCTGAGCCATCCTGCTACGTGTTGGCAGCTCAGCGGTTGCTCAGCTCGGGCTGGACTCGAACCGCTGTTGCTCAGAGCTCAAACTCTTGAGCGAGCTCTTAACCAACTGAGCCACTCGGCCGGCCCTATGTATTCTTTATTTTTGAATGATTCTTTTTTTATGTTTTCCATCTTCATTTTTATGTTTCCTACCTCTTAGTTGAAGTTCTACCTGAGATCATCTCCTCTTTCCCTAAATTAATTGAGCATCTTTAGAACCAGTGTTTTTAATTGTGTCTGGTAGATTGCTTGTCTCCATTTTGTTTAGTTCTTGTTCTGGAGCTTTGTTGTTTTCTTTCATTTTGGACATATTTATTTGTCTCCCCATTTTGGCTGCCTCCCTGTGTTTGTTTTTGTGTATTAGGTAAGGCTGCTATGTCTCCCAGTCTTGGTAGAGGAGCCTTATGTGGTAGGTGTCATGTGGGTCCCAGTGGCACAGTCTCCTTGGTTACCTGGCCCAGGTGCTCCAGCTGTGCCCTTTGTTCAGGTGTGTGTTCCTTCCTGTTGTAGTTGGTCCTTGATTTATATTTGCATATCAATGGAAGGGATTGACCCTTGGACTGATTGGTTGTGAGAACTGGCAGTGACTACAGTGGATAACAGAGGAACTGTTATACAGAACCTGACCCTACCAAGTAGGATTTGCTTCAGCAGGTTTTTGGTGCCTGCCCAGTCTGCCCTTTGGGTGTGTGATACTTGGAGGTGACTGAGTGATGTTCTGGTTCTATCTGAAGGTGGTCACTAGGCATGCCACCTTTGGGGCCTTTTGGATGGGTCCTGTCACAAGCTAAGTTCAGCTGCAGTCTGTGCCTTTCCTGGGGCCATCTGACATGAGCCACAAAGCAATCTGCAGATAGTTTCCACCCACACTGGTCTTGAAGGTGCCTCAACAGGCCAAGTCTCGAACTGAGGTAGGCTGGCACTAGTACCATGTTTAAATTGGCTCAGCAAAAAGTACAAGACATGCTGAAGCCAAATGGTTTTTGGGTTTAATGAAACTTTGAAAGATTTTAGAAAAGTACTCAACATGAGCCAAAACAGGCCTTTTGTATGAAAAAGCCACTGGAAGCAGTTTGGGTATGCCCAAAATTTGTGTGGGATGGGATGTCAGGGAATCACCATGGTAGGGCCGAAGAAAGGTGTTAGCTAGGTTGATAGAGACTCAGATATGGTGGCCCCCTGAATCTGCACCTCTGGAGGGGGTAGGGCTCAACAAAGAAACAATGGATTCTCCCAGCACTTCTGTCTGGGAGAAAGCTGACCCTCTAACACTTGCCCTGAAGCCAGACAATTCAGTTCCTTCCCGTAAGTCCCTGGAGCCTTTTGAGCTACTGCCTCAGACACAGATAGAGCTCAGAGCAAATGAATCTGTCAGTGAGTAATTCTGTGCATTGGTCCTTTAAGAGGAATGTGTAGTAGTCCATCTGCCCTTTGTCTCACTCAGCAGCCACAGTCTCCACTGTTTTTTCACAGCCTGAGTTTATGGAGACGTCTATTCCTGGCACTAGGCCCTGGACTGGGGAGTCTGGTGTGAGTTCAGGAGACTGGAATGGAGCCAAGACCCCTCAGTCCATTGGGAGGGGACCTTCCACACTGAGATATCCCTCCTGATATTTAACAGCCACACATAGGTGTGGGACCAGTCTGTTCCATGTCTCGGCCTCCCTTAGCAGTCTTGAGGTAGCTTCTGCTGTATGTCCTTAGTTGTGGGACTTTAGTTGAGCTAGATTTTGTGTGACTTTCAATGATGGTCATTTTATAGTTCAGTTGTAATTTTGATGTGATGTGGTCATGAGTTGAGGCACACACAGTGTTTACCTACACTGCCATCTTAATTGGCTATCAACAATTAATTTTACTTATTTATTTATTTTTACTAGTTTCAGAGGTAAAAAACAACGTAACAATTAGACATTTACACACCTCACAAATTAATAACCTCAACAAGTCTTCTACCCATTGGATACCATACATTGCTATTACAATACTATCAGCTATACTCCCTATGCTGTATTTTAAATCTTGTGACTATATACAAGGTGTGATCAAAACATATGGTGAATGTTTAAATTAAAAAAATATTACAGAAAAAGACACATTGCCATTAATACCCTCAAAATACTCTCTCTTGCTTTGAACACACATATCCCATCATTCTTGCCACTTTCTGAAGCAGTTCAGGAAGTTTTCTTTCATGAATGTCTTTAGTTGCCCTGTTGTGGCTGCCTCAATGTCCTGAATTGATTCAAATGTTCACCTCTCTGCGCCGGCCGAGTGGCACGTTGATTAAGAGCTGGTTTGGGATGCCAGAGGGCCCCGGTTCGGATCCCACATATGAGGGCCAGTGACACTGCCCTCCACAGCTAAGATGCTGAACAACAGCTCAACCTGGAGCTGGGCTGCCGTGAGTCACCGGCAATGGCGTAGGCTGCAGCCCCTGCTGCAGTGGGTTGCCATGGGCTACATTGTGTAGCCAGCAGCCAGCGGGAGCAGCCAACAGCTGCAGTGAGTGGCCATCCAGAAGCTGGCGACTGATCTGCCTCGCCCGGGAAGAGAGCAATGATGGTGCTAACTTGGGCCAGTGAAGCAACGTCCTCCACAACTAGACTGAAGAACTTTAGGACAGCAGCTTGTCTGTTCCCCTTCCCCCAATTCCCCAGCGCTGTTCCCATCCCTCAATTCCGCAATAAAATCTTTATAAAAAAAGTTCACCTCTCATGGTTATTTTGACTTTGAGGAAGAGCCAGAAGTCACATGGTGCCAGATATGGTGAATAAGGTAGATGAGGTCACACCATAATATTTTTATTTGACAGGAATTGCCATACCTGAAGCAATGTGTGACATAGAGCCTTTCCATTGTGATTACAAAATATGCCTGACCACTTCACTGTACACCTGAAGCTGAAGCTGAATAATATTGTCAACTATAATCATATATATAATGATTATATAAACATTATATATATATATATATATATATATATAAAATGTATAGTCATGGGATATGGAGTACGTATAGGGAATAGAGTCAATGGAATTGTAACAGCTATATATGATGTTAGAGGGGTAGTAGTTTGAGGAAGGGAGTTATCACTTTGTGAGGGTGTAAATGTCTAACTATTACATTGTTTTGTACCCCTGAAACTGATAAAAAAAAAGAAAATATCTTGAAAGTAGCAAGAGAAAAAAAAATGGTGAATGCTGCTGCCGAGTGCCACACAACAGAAAGGCGTGGATCTTTAATATGGGAAGTGGTGTGTCAAACCATAGTAACAGTGTTTCACAAGTTTCAACTTGTTTGGTGCAGTTAGTCAGATGTAAGTTATGGTTGAGAGGTGGTGTATTTTAAAGTGTGCTGTAAATCATCATCTGTCATGACAATGCTCTGTGTCACACATTGCTTCTGGTATATGGCAATTTCTGTCACATAAAAACATCATGATGTGCCCTCATCCACCTTATTCATAGTCCTGGCACCGCACGACTTCTGGCTTTTCCCCAAAGTCAAAATGATTCAGCACATTGAGGCAGCCATGAAAGTGCAACTAAAAACACTCATGTAACAGGACTCCAAAAACTGCTTCAGAAAGTGGCAAGAACAATGGGAAAAGTGCTTTCAAAGTGAGCGGGAGTATACAGAGGGTAATAAATGGCAATGTGCCTTTTACTATAATACATTTTTTAAATTTATACATTCACCATATTGTTTGAGCACAATTTCTTGTTTTCATTTTATTATACATAAGGAATAATTCTGAAAGTTTGAACCTCTTATTCTTCTTTATCTTTTCATCCCTTTTAAAAGTTTTTCAATTACAGTAGACATTCAATATCATTTTATATTAGTTTCAGGTGTACAGAATAGTGGTGAGACATTTATATAATTTAGGAGGTGATCCCCCCACTAGTACCCACCTGACACTATACATAGTTATATTATTGACCATATTTCCCTATGCTTTACTTTACATCCCCATGACTATTTCATAACTACCAATTTGTATTTCATAATCCTTTCAACCTGCCCCAAGCCTACTCCCATCTATCCCCCTGAATGTCATACCCATTTGACACCATATATAGTTATTACAATGTTATTGACTGTATTCCTTATGCTATACCCAACATTCACGTGACTATTATGTAATGATCAATTTATACTTCTTAATCCCTTCCCTTTTTCAGGTTACCCCCCTTATCTGGAAACCATGAAAATGTCTCGGTATCTATGAGTTTTTTGTTTTATTTGTTTGTTATTTTGTTCTTTAGATTCTACTTATAAGTGAAATCACATGACAGTTGCCATTTGTTGTTTGACTTACTACATTCAGCACAATACCCTCTAGGTCCATACATATTTTCACAGATGGCAAGATTTTGTTCTTTTTTTATGGATGAGTAATACTCCATTGTATGTATTCATATGTACCCATCCCCTTCTTTTTCAATTCATTCATTCAGGGACGCCAATTTTGCCTTCATATCTTGGTTTATGTAAATAATGCTGCAATGAACATATCGATAAGCATGTCCCCTCAAAGTAGCATTTTGGGTTTGTTCAGATAAATACTCAGAAGTGCGATTACTAGGTCCTTCTTTGTCTCTTGTTTTAAACTCTTAGTTTTAAACTCTGTTTTGTCTGGTATAAGTATTGCTACTCCAGCTTTTTGTTTGTTTGTTTCCAATTTAATGAAATTTCTTTTTCCATCTCTTTACTTTCTGTCTGTGTGTGTCCTTTGATCTGAAGTGAGTCTCTTGTAAACAGCATATGTAAGGGTCTTGATTTCTTATCTATTCAGCTCCACTATCTTTTTTTTAAGAAAGCAAAAACTGTATTAAAATTGTAATAATATATACCGATAACAAAAGATGAATACAAGTCATGTGCATACGTTATTTGGCACCCCAGTATTTTTTTATTAAATTATTTTTATTATGAAATACACATTTTTTAGAATTAGTTTCAGCTGTACAACACAGTGCAATAGTTATACTTTTTACACCTCGATGACGGAGAGAGGGAGGGGGCTGGACAGCATAAATACAGCTGCAGTGTTGCCATGGGGACATGGGGGATAGTTTGAGGAATGTAATTGATAATGTTGTGAATGTTTTGTAGGGTGTCAGGTGGTCACATGTCTTGCATCATGGATGGGGAAGAGGCTTGATCACTGCACTGTACACCTGAAGCTGATGTTGTATAATATTGTATGCCATCTATAAGTGAATATATATATATATATACATATATATATATGAATATATATATATATATATATATATTGTCATGGGACATGAAGTATAATGTGGGAGTGGAGTCAAGGGATTTGTAATAGATATGTATGATATTGGGGGGAAATGGGGCGGCAGATTGGAGGAGGGGGTTGTCACTTCGAGGGGTAAAAAGCTCTGCTATCTTTTGATTGGAACATTTAATTCATTTGCATTGAAAGTATTTGTTGGTAGTAATGTACTTACTGCCATTTTATTATTCATATTTTTATTTTTATTTTTTCATCTTAAAGAAACCCTGCTAAGAGTCCTTGTAGTACTGGTTTGGTGGTGATGAACTCCTTTAGCTTTTTTTGTCTGGGAAGCTCTCTATCTGTCTTTCAATTCTAAATGACAGCTTTGCTGGGTAGAGTAATCTTGGTTGTAGGTCATTGTTTTCATCACATTGAATATTTTGTGTCAGTGCCTTCTGGCCTGCATAGTTTCTGTAGTGAAACCAGCTGACAATCTTATGGGAGCTCCCTTGTAGGTAACTAACTGCTTTTCTCTTTGTGGTTTTAAGATTCTGTCCTAGTCTTTAACCTTTGGCATTTTAATTATGATGTGTTTTGGTGTGGGCCTCTTTGATTCATCTTGTTTGGGATTCTGTGCTTTCTGAGCTTGTATATCTATTTCCTTTACCAGGTTAATAATGTTTTCTGTCATTATTTCTAAAAGAGGTTTTCAATTTCTAGTTGCCTCTCTTTTCCTTCTGGTACCCCTATAATGCAAATGTTGGTGTACTTAAGGTTTCCCCAGATGCCTTTTAAACTCTACTCAATACTTCAGATACTTTTATCCTTTTGCTGTTCTCATTGAGTGTTTTCTGCTACCTTATCTTTTAAATGGTAGATTCAATTATCTGCTTCATTTAATCTACTGTTGATTCTCTGTAATATATTCTTTGTTTCTGTTATTGTATTCTTTATTTATGACTGTTTTTTTATATTTTCTATCTCCATTTTTATGTTTCCTATCTTTTTCTTGAAGTTCTCCATTAGATCATTGAGTATCCTCATAACAAGTGTTTGGAACTCTGCGTCTGGTATATTACTTGTCTCTATTTATTTGTTTGTTTGTTTCTGGAGTATTATTGTGTTCTTTTATTTGAGACATGTTTCTTTGTCTCCCCATTTTGGCTGCCCCTTTGTGTTTATTTCTTTATATTAGATAAGACTGCTATGTCTCCCAATCTTAGTAGAGTGGCCTTATGTAGTAGGTGTGCTATGAGGTTCAGTGGTGCAGTCTTCCTGGTCATTTGAGCCATGCTCTCCAGCTGTGTCCCTTGTGTAGGTTGTGTATGCCCTCCTCTTGTAGTTGAGACTTGGTTGCTCTTTACATGTCAGTGGGAGGCATTGACCTTCAGGCTTATTGGTTGTGAGGATTGGCCTTGACTACAGTGGAGGAGTTGTTGTGCAGGGACTGATCCTACAGAGCAAAATCTGCCTCAGCAGGTCTCTGGTGCCTGCCCAAACTGCCCTTGGCTGTGTAGTCGTTGGAGGTGGCTGGGTGATGCTCCACCTAGTTTTGAAACTGGCTGCTGGGGACACTAGCCCTAGGGCCACCTGTTAGGGGACCCATTGCAGGTCAAATTCTGCTACAGGTAGTGCCCCACCAGGGGCCACCTGGCAGGAGCAACAAAAAATTCTGCAGATGGCCACAACCTATGCCATGTTTCGAAGTGCCTTGAGAGGCCAAGCCACAAACTAGAGTTGGCTGCCACTAGTGCCAGGCTTAGGGCTGCTCAGCCAGAGTTTCGGTACCTGCTCAAGCCAAATGCTGTTTATCTGGGTTCCACAAATTTTTGAGAGACCCTAAGAAAATCTGTACCATGGGCCTACGCAGGTTGTTTGTAGAAAAACACCACTGAAAATGGGTTGGGTGTGCTGGATACTTGGGTGGGGAAGGCTCTCATATCACCAGAGTGTGGCAAATGAATGGTGTTAACCAGCTTGATAGACTCAAATATGGCAGCTGCCTGTGTCTGCACACAGGAAAGGGGGATGTCTCAACAAAGAAAGAATGTCCTCCTCCAGCTCCTCCCTCTTCTAGAAAGCTGCCCCTAAGCCCCCATCCTGAAGCCAGACAACTCAGCTCTCCCCACCCTTTATGTCCCTGTCATCTTTCCACTTGCTACCCCAGTGCTGGAACTCAGTCAGTGATTCCATCGGTGAGTATGTCCTTGTGTGGCCCCTTTAAGAAGAGCAACTAGAACTCCAACTGCCTTCTATCTCAGTCACAATTTCCTCTGGTTTTTACAGACATATATTATGGGGTCTTCTCTCCCTGGCACTGGAACCCTGAGCTGGGGAGGGCCTGGGACCCCTTGTTTTTTTGGGGGGACAGCCACAGCTGAGATATCCCTTCCAATTTTTAATGTTCACACATGAGGGTGTGGGATAAGCCTGTTCCGAATCTCTGCCCATCCTACTAGTCTTGAGGTGGCTTCTTCTGCATGTCCTTAGTTTTATGGCTTTGATTCAACAAGATTTTAGGTGATTCTCAATGATGGTTGTTTTGTAGTTTAGTTGTAATTTTGATGTGGTCATGAGAGAAGTTAAGCATAACATTTACCTACTGTACCATCTGGATCAGAAATGGCCTGTATATTTTAGTTACACTTGATATTTAATATTATTTTATATCACTTTCATGTGAACAGTGAAGTGGTTAGACATTTATATTATTTACGAAGTGATTCCTCTTGTTAGTCTAGTACCCATCTGACAACATACATAGTTTTACAACATTGTTAACTCTATTCCCTGTACTGTATTTACATCCCCATGGCTATATTTGACTACCAGTTTGTACCTCTTAATAACTTCACTTTTCTCACCCATTCTCTACCCCCCTCCCATCTTGCAACCATCAGTTTATTTCTATTTTGTTTGTTTATTCTGTTCTTTAGATTCCACATATAAGTGAGATCACATGGTATTTGTCTTTCACAGTATGACTTATTTCACTCTGCATGATATACTCTAGGGAGATCCATCCATGTTGTTTCAAATGGTAAGATTTCATTCTTTTTTATGGCAGAGTAATATTCCATTGTATAAATGTACCACAATTTATTTATCCAATCACCTATTAATGGGCATTTCAGTTGTTTCTGTATCTTGGCTGTTTTTATAGCACTGTAGTAATCATAGGGGTGCATATATCTTTTGAAATTACTGTTTTGAATTTATTTGGATAAATACCCAGCAGTGGACTTTCTGGGTCATAATGTAGTTCAATTTTTAATTATTTGCAGAACTTTCATTCTGTTTTCCACAGTGGCTGCACCAATTTGCAGTCCTACAAACAATGCGCAAGAGAATCCTTTTCTGTACATCATCACCAAACTTGTTCTTTGTTGATTTATTTATAATAGCTATTCTGGTAGGAGTGAGGTTGTCTCTCATTGTGGTTTTTATATCTCTGATATTAGTGACTTTGATCATCATTCATATGTCTATTGGCCATCTGTATATCCTCTTTGTAGAAATGTCTGTTCAGGTCCTCTGTACATTTTGAAGTGCTTGGTGTTTTTTTTTTTGGTGTTGAGTAGTATGAGTCATTTTTTTATAACATAAAATTTGGGTATTATCAGATGTATCACTGGAAAATATCTTCTCCCATTCGGTGGGATGTCTTTTTGTCTTGCTGATGGTTTCCTCTGCTGTAAAAAAAAAAAACTTTCAGTTTGATGTAGTCTCATTTGTCTATTCTTTCTTTTGTTTCCCAAGCCCAAGGAGATATATCAGTAAAAACAATACCAATGATAATGTCTGAGAGTTTACTTCCTATATTTTCTTCTAGGAGTTTTATGTTTTCAGGTTTTATATTTAAGACTTTAACTCATTTTGAGTTTATTTTTTATATGGTGTAAGAAGGTAGTCCAGTTTCATTTTGTGCATGTATTTGTTCAGTTTATCCAGCACCATTTTTAAGTAGACTGTCTTTATCCCAGTGTACATTTTTAATTCTTTTTTCATAAGTCAAGTGAACATACAGGGATGGATTTATTTCTTGGTTCTCTACTGTGTTCCATTGGTCTAAGTGTCTGTTTTCCTGCCATTATCATCCTGTTTTGATGACCATATCCTTGTAGTATAATTTAATATCTGGTAGCATGATACCTCCAGGTTTGTTTTTCTTCTGAGGACTACCATTGCTATTTGGGATCTTTTATGTTTCCATATAAATTTTAGGATTGATTGTTCTGATTCTGTGAAAAATAACATCGGTATTTTGATAGAGATTGTATTGAATTTATAGATTGCTTTGGGGAGTATGGACATTTAAACTATAGAACTCTTCGTACCCATCAGCATAGTATAGTTTCCATTTATTTGCATCTTTTTAAAATTGATCTCTTCATATTGTTGCAAAGGGTACTATTTCCTTCTTCTTTATAGCTGAATAATACTCCATTGTGTAAATGTACCAAAGTTTCTTAATCCAGTCATCTAC
>NW_017731631.1:1781903-1782528 GCF_001890085.2 Hipposideros armiger
GCTTGGTCCCAAGGGGCTCTTGTGCCTGTAGAGATTTCCCTTTGAGTGTGAGTCTTGTAGGTCAGACCCTGTAATACTCTGGTTTTATCTGAAGTTGGTCTTTAGGTGTGGTGATTCTTGTGCTTCTTTGGATGGACCCTGCTGCAGAGGGTGTTTTAGGGCAAAACAGATCAACAAGCACAACCACAACAGCAACCAAATGTAACCAGATACTCTCTGATGTACAAAACAACCCTCCCCCTTCCCTCCACTTGTATAGAAATAACAATCACGCACAAGGAGAAAAACAAATGAGCAGAAAAACAACAACGGTAACTAGAAAAGGCGAAGAAAGAGAGAGAGATGAAAGGGAAAAAAAACTTACAGAAAAAATGGAATGGAGGAGGTAAATACAGCTATGACAAGGAAGCAGGAAAGAAGGGAGAGAGAGCGAAGTTAGAAGAAAAGGAAAGAAAGAAATAGAGAAACAGAAAAAAATTATATATATATATATATACATATATATATATATATCTACACCCCCATATATATGTACATATATATCCCCGTATATGCACCTTTATATATGCCTATATGAAAAAACTAAAATTCCCAATAAGATAGAAATATCCAAAAACAACCAATG
>NW_017731631.1:1783011-1831213 GCF_001890085.2 Hipposideros armiger
CAGAGAGTTGAAGCACCTTTGTTTTGGCTTATTTCTCTCTTCAGAGATCGGGTTTCCAGATCTGGTTGGGAGGGGGAGAAGGATTCTAAGGGAGGGTGGGAGTGTGTACTTTTCTATGCAGTTTATCTTCCCTATCTGGGATAAAAAGAAAGAGAGAAAAAAACCCAAAACCAAAACAAATGCCCCTTCCAACCAGGCAACCCTGGTTAAGCTGCTTTTCTCTCCACCACTGAAGCGGGTGGGCTGCGTCTCCACGCTTCTTGCTTCCCTGTTCTCCTCCTGGGTTGGGATTTCTGCCCCAGCCACTGCGCCCTGTGAATCCTGACGAACACCAGGCGGGATGGTCAGCACCAGAGGCTGAACGCATCCAAATGCTTCAAAAACCGTCTGCCTTGTCCTGGATTCCCACAGCTCTGCAGCCGCGTGAGCACACAGACTATGCTTGTGTTTGTCTCGCGCCGCCTAAGGATTCTGCCATAGCACGCGCTCGCTGGAGGGGTAGGGAGAGAGCCGTGAGCAGTCCAATCTACTGAGATCTGGCGTCTCAGCCACCGTGGGCGCGAGCAATCTGTCTCCGTTTACACGCCCTCCTCCGATCTGCGATGCGCACGGCCCGAGGATTCTGCCTTAGCGCGCGCACTAGCGGGGTAGGGGGTGAGCAGTGATCCCTCTCCAATCTACTGAGAATCCCCGTCTCCGCCTCCGTGGGCGTGAGCAGTCTGCCTCCTCCCACGTGTCCTCCTCAGATCTGCTTCTTGCACGGCCTGAGGATTCTGCCCCAGCACGCGTGCGCCGGAGGACAGGTGAGGGAAGTTTCCGATCTGCAGAGATCCCCGGACTCAGAAGACCGGGCGCCGCCCGTGTCTCCACGCACCTCGCCTCCCAATTCCCGAACCCGCCGGGTCTGCCCACCTCCAAGTAGTCCACGTGGGAGTCCCTTTGCTGCTCAGCGTGTCCCGCGGAGTTGTGTTTTCGCTGCCGTGGTTTGCGTGAACTAATTCAGTGACTTCCTTACCGCGGCCATTTTCTCCTCCTCTCTAATAGTTTTTCGATGGAATCTTTTGTTTTTTCTATGTATATTATCATGTCACCTGGACTTAATAACAGTTTTCTTTCTTTATTTTCCATTTGGATGCCTTTAATTTCTTTCTCTTGTCTGATTTCTGTGGCTAGGACTTCCAAAACTGTTGAATGAAAGTGGTGAAAGTGGGTATTCTTGTCTTTTTCTTTTTTTTTATTGTTAGTTTCAGGTGTACAGAACAATGCAATAGTTACCCTTTTCACCCTCACAAAGTAACAACCCCCCTCCCACCCCCGATATCATGTTTATCTATTACAATTCCATTGAATCCGTTCCCACACTCTACTCCATGTCCCGAGGTTATATGTATATATAATTATAGTTGACATACAGTATTATCCAACATCAGTCTCAGAAATACAATGCGGTGGTCAGGCCTCTACATCAACTATGAAGTGGACTCCCCAAACGGTCATGGGTTCTTGTCTTTTTCTTGATCTTAAGGAGAATGCTTTTACCTTTTCCCTGTTGACTATGGTATTAGTTATGGACTTATCATATATGCCTTTCATTATGTTGAAATATGTTCCCTCTATTACCAGTTTGCTGAGAGTGTTTATCATAAATGGATGCTGAATTTTGTCAAAAGATTTTTCTGTATCTATTGATATGACCATATGATTTTTATTTTTGATTCAGTTTATGTGGTGTACCACATTAATTGATTTGCAGATGTTGAACCAACTTTGCATGCCAGGAATGAATCCCACTTATTTATGGTGTATGATCTTTTTAATGTATTGCTGAATTCAGTGTGCTAATATTTTGCTGAGGATTTTTGCATCTATGTTGATTATGGATATCAACCTATAGTTTTCTTTTTTGTAATGTCTTTGTCTGGTTTTGGAATTAGGGTAATTTTGGTTTTGTAAAATTTGCTTGGAAGCTTTCATTCCTTTTGTATTTTTCAGGACAGTTTGAGAAAAATAAGTTAATTATTTTTTGAATGTTTAGTAAAATTCACTTGTAAAGCCTCCAGGTCCACAACATTTGTTTGTTGGGCATTTGTAATTACTGATTTGAATTTGTTAGTTGTAATTGGTATGATCAGATTTTCTGTTTCACCTTGATTAAGTTTTGGAAATTTGTATGCTTGTAGAAATTTATGCATTTCTTCCAGATTGTCCAACTTTTTGCCCTGTTGTTGCTCGTAGTATTTTCTTATTTTTTTTTTGTATTTATGTGGTGTTCTGTTCTCACTTCTTTGGGTCCTCTCTCATTTTTTCTTAATGAATCTAGTTATAGGTTTGTCAATTTTGTTCATCATTTTAAAAAAAACAGCTCTGGTTTCCTTGATCTTTTGTAAATTTTTTTAGTTCAATTTCATTTATTTTCTCTCTGACCTTTATTATTTTCATCTTTGTACTCACTTTGGTCTTTGTTTGTTGGTTGTTGTTTTTTTCAAGATTACTTAGGTGCAAATTTAGACTGTGTATTTGAGATTGTTCTTGTTTTCTTTTTTGTGGGTTTTTTTAAAAGATTTTATTGGGGAAATTGGGGAAAAGGGACAGTGTTGGAGAATTGGGAAGGGGAACAGCCAAGTTATTGTCCATTAATCTTAGTCGTGGAGGGCACAGCTGGCCATCCGGCTTCCCGTCAGCAGCTCGTGGCTGCTCAGCATGAGGTACCATGTTCAATCTTAGTTGCGGGTGGGCATACCCCACCATCTCATGCGGGAATTGAACCAGAAACCTTGTTGTTAAATGCATGTCTTCTCACCAGCTGAGCCATCCTGCCACCTGTTGGCAGCTCAGCAGCAGTTCAGATCAGGTGCAGCTCACTGGCCCATGTGGAAATCGAACCAGCAGCCCTCTTGCTCAGAGCTTGCACTCTTAACCAACTGAGCCACTTGGCCTGCCCAGGTTGTTCTTGTTTCTTTATGTAGGCCTTCATTGCAATGAATTTCCCTGTTAGGTTTGCTTTTGCTGTGTCTCGTAGACATTTGTTCATTGTGTTTTCATTTTCATTTATTTTCAAACTATCTTTTGATATCCTCCTTGATCTCATGGTTGATCCGTTCATTATTCAGTAACATGTTATTTTGCCTCCACGTGTTTGTGTGTTGTTCAGTTTTTCTTTGCAATTGATTTCTACTTTAATGCCATTGTGATCAGAAAAGACACTTGATATGATTTCAATCGTCTTAAAATTATTCAGACTTGTTTTGTAGCCTAACATGTATTATATCTTGGAAAATGTTCCATGTGCACTTGAAAGGAATGTATATTTGGCTGCTTTAGGGCAAAACACTGTAAAAATAGCAATTAAATACATCTTGTCTAGTGTGTCATTTAAGGCTATTGTTTCCATGTTGATTTTTTTTGTGGAAGATCTGTCCTTTGGTGTCAGTGGGGTGTTAAAGCCCTCTAATATGATTGTGTTATTGTGATATCTGTCTTTATTTCAGTCAATATTAATTTTATATATTTGGATGCTCCTATGATGGGTGCACAAATGTGTGCTAAGGTGATGTCCTCTTGTTGGACTGATCCCTTTATCATCACATAAGCTTTTTCTCTGTTTCTTATTATAGTCTTCATTTTAATGTCTATTTTGTCTGATGTAAGTATTGTTATTTCGGTGTTTTTTTTTCTCATTTCCATTTGTGTGAAATATCGTTTTGCATCCCTTTACTTTCAGTCTATGTGTGCCTCTAGATCTGAGGTGGGTATCTTGTAGACATCATATGCATGAGTCTTGTTTTCTTATCCATTGTGTTACCCTATGTCTTTTGTTTGAAGCATTTAATCCATTTACATTTAAAGTGATTATTGATAGGTATTTAGTCATTGCCATTTTATTATTCATATTTTTTATCTTCATTGTTTTATTTGTCTTATCCTTTATTCTGCTTAAAGGTGTCTTTTCAACATTTCTTGTAATACTTGCTTTTTGGTAATTAATTCATTTAGCCTTTCTTTTTCTTGGAAGATTTTTAGCTGTCCTTCAAGTTTAAAGGATAGCCTTGCTAGGTAGAGTAGTCTTGGTTGTAGGCCCTTGTTTTTTATCACTTTAAATTTTTCTTTCAACTCTCTACTGGCCTGCAAATTTTTTGTTTATAAATCAACTTATAGCCTTATGGGAGCTTTCTTGTAAGTAACTGGTTTTCTTACTTTCAGGATTCTCTCTTGTCTTTAAACTTTGCCATTTTAAATATGGTGTGCTTTGGTGTGGACTTGTTTGGGTTCATCTAGTTTGGAACTCGCTGCACTTCCTGGGCCTGTATGTGTATTTCTTTCTCTAGGTTAGAAAAGTTTTCATTCATTTCTTCAAATAGGTTCTCTATCCCTCGCTCCCTCTCTTCTGGTACTGCTGAAGTGAATGCTGTTGCACTTGATATTGTCCCAAAGGTCCCTTAAGCTATCTTCTTTTTTTTTTCTTCTTTTATATTTTTTGCTGTTTTGATTAGGTGTTTCCTGGTGCTGTTTCTTTTAAATCGCTGATTTAGTCCTCTTCTTCATCTAATCTGCTGTTGATTCCTTCTAGTGTATTCTTCATTTTCATTAATATAGTCTTTATTTCTGACTGGTTCTTTTTAATGGATTCTACATCCTACTTTATGCTTACTACCTCTTTGCTGAAATTCTCACTAACTTCTTTAAGCATTCTTATAACCTGTGTTTTAAACTCTGTCTCTGGCAGGATGGTTGCCTCCATTTTGTTTAGTTTTATTTCTGGAGGTTCCTCCTGTTCTTTTATTTGGGATATGTTTCTTTGTTTCATCATCTGGCTGCCTCTCTGTGTTTGCTTCTATGTATTAGGTATATCTTATTTGTCTCAGTCTTTGCTGGGTGGCCTTATGTGGTATGTGACCTTTGTGTTCCAGTGACGTAACCTCCCTGATCTCCTGTGTGTTTGTTCCTTGAGTGTTCCTTGCATGTGTTGTGTGTATCCTCCTGTTATAGTTGAGCCTAGATTCTTTTGGCATGTCAGTGGGTGTGATTGACTTCCAGGCTGACTGGCTGTGGGGGTTTGCTTTGCCCACTGTGTATGAGGTTCTGTGTAGGAACTGACCCCTCCACATGGGGTTTGCGCCCTACAGGCTTTTGTGTCTGTTGAGTCCACCCTTTTGGTATATCACTTGTGAAGCTTACCAGTTAGAGTTCTGGTGTGGTTTGAAGCTGGCCACTGGGTGTGTTTTCTCTGGTGTCTCTTGGGAAGGGTTCTCCTGAAGGTCTATTTCAACCTTGCCTGTGACTGGCCCAGACGTGCTCTGTAGGAGATGCATAGCTATATGTGGTTTGTTGCTGACTGTGCTGTGCTGGAGGCATGTGTGTGTGGCTTCACTGTTAACCAATCCTGGCTCCCACCAGTATTGAACCTGGGGCAGCTTATCAAAATTCATGGGGCCCCTATACCTGTTTCCACCTGCCAGCTTCTCATAAGATTCAGTATTTTAAAGAGGCTCTTTAGGTGAATGGGCCAGACTAATTGACCTGGTGTTGAGAGTGTCTTTGGCAATGCAGTCCTAGGTGTGTGGGGGCAGGTTTCCAGGGATTTGTGGGTTGTATGTAGTGGTTTTTACAAAGTTAATACAATTTTGGTTCTTGCATCAGTGCTGGGCTCATTTACAAAAGTGTCCTGAGTACTCTGTGGCCAGTCACCACCTGTGTCAGGTCCGTAATTCTGTGAGAGCAGCCCAAGAGAGGTTGTGGTCTGCTGCTCACCATCAAAAGATCTCTGTGCTGCTGCAGGTCATGTGCTGCTGTAAAAGGCTTCCACAGTTCATGCAGAAGGGCCAGTTGCTCAGTATCCAATAGTTTCCTCATCAATGCAGCCCCAAGTGACAGGGATAGATTTCTAGGGCATTATGGGGTGTGGGTGGTCATTTTTGCAAAGTAAATGCAGTTTCAGTTCTCATGTAGTGCTGGTTCTGTGAAGGCTTCACAAAAGTGGTATGAGGACACCATTGCCAGCCACCACTTGCCTCAGGCCCACAGATCCCTGAGAACAGCCCAAGAGGGGCTGTGGTGCAGGGTTTAGCTCACTGCTTATCGCCAAAAGTTGCCTGGAAGTTGCAGGCCATCCACCACTGCAAAAGTCTTCCACAGGTGGTAGGGTGGGTCTGGCCACTTAGCAGATGAGACAGCCCCAGCAAAGTAGCACCAGCTATGTTGGGCGGGGACCCAGGGAATCACCAGAGAGGTGTACATGCCTGGGATTTGCCAGACCAATATGCTCTCAGACTTGGCCCTTTGGGGAATGATTCAACACAGAAAAGATGGCGTCCATCTGTAGGTTACATGTGGGGCATACTTCACACCAGGACAATGGCTGGTTTCCCCAGCCCTCATTCAAGAGCCACACAACTCAGTCTTTACTTATATGTCTCTGGCACCTCTTAAGATGCTTCTCTTCCACTGGAGACCAGGTTAATATTTACAAGTGAGTGAGTCTGTCTGCAGTTCCCTTAAGAGGGTGTCTAGGTTTCCAGCTGCCTTCTGTCTCACCAGGACAGACTGATAAAGTCTTCACTGATCTTCACTGTCAGATGTTGTGGGACTTTCTCTTCTCAGTACATGATCCCAGGACTGGGGAGCCCAGTGTGGGGCTAGAACTACCCCTGTTTGGGGGACCCCTGCCAAGGAGGTGTCCATCCCAGTGTTCAACCACTATCTGTGGGTTTGGGGTTAGCACATTTCATGTCTTCAAACCTCCTACCAGTCTTGATGTTGCCTTTTCCCCAGATCTCCAGTCATATGGATGTTGTTCAGCTAGTCTTCAGATGTGATTCTTGAAGTTAAATGTTCTATAATTTCTTTTTGTTTGGTGTCATCCTGGAAGATAGTATGCATAGTATTTACGTAATCTGCCATTTTGGACCTTCTATCCTGCAATCTGTGAACAATTACTTTAAATGTAAGTGCATTAAATGTTCCAATCAAAAAGTATAGGGTGTTTTGGTTATTGTGAATAGTGCTGCAATAAACATAAGGGTGCATTTATTTTTCAAATTAGTATTTTGGATTTCTCTGGATAGATACCCAAGAGTGAAATTGCTGGATTTTAAGGTAGTTCTATTTTCAATTGTTTGAGATACCTCCATAGTGATATCCATAGTGGCTGTACCAATCTTCAATCCTGCCAACAGTGCATGAGGGTTCCTTTTTCTCCACATCCTCATCAATACTTGTTGTTTGTTGATTTACTGATGATAGATATTTTTACCCGAATGAGGTGGTATCCCATTGTGGTTTTTATTTGCATTTCTCTAGTGAGTTTGAGCAGTTTTTCATGTGTCTGTTAACCACCTCTATGTCTTCTTTAGATAAATGCCTCTTCATGTCTTCTGCCACAATATTGCCATGGGGATATGAAAGACAGTTTGGGGAATATAATCAATAATGTTGTAAAGATTTTGTACAGTGTCGGGCACTTGTCTTATTAGGGAGAATACTTCATGGATTGTGTAGATGCCTGACCACTGCACTGTACACCTGAAGCTGAATAATATTGAATGTCAACTATAATTATATATAGTTGATGATATATGTATATCATCACAAAATATGCAGTACACCATAGAGAATAGAGTCAATGGAAGTATAACAGCCATATATGATGTCAGAGGGGTGGTATATTTGAAGAGAGGGTTATCGCTTTGTGAGGGGTGAAAATGTCTAACTATTACACTGTTTTGTACATCTGAAACTAAAAAAAAGGTATAGGGTGGGTGAATGGATAAGAATATCAGATCCTTACATATGCTGCCTACAAAAGACTCACTTCAGATCTAAAGACACAGAAACTGAAAGTAATTGGATGGAAAAATATATTTCATGAAAATGGGATACAAAAAACCTGGTGCAGTAATACTTATACCAGACAAAATAATCTTTAAAACAAAGGTGATATATCAGGATACAAGGAAGGATCCATCAATCTTATTTCTGGTATTTATCTGAACAACCCTAAAACACTACTTGAAGGGACATGTTCATCCATATGTTCATTGCAGCATTATTTACAATAGCTAAGATATGGTGACAACCTGGGTGTCCATCAATGGATGAATGGATACAGAAGAGGTGGTATACTGGAATAGTACTCAGCAATAAAAAAGAATATAATCTTGCCATCTGCAACAACATGGAAGGAGCTACACAGTATTGTGCTTAGTAGAGTACATCAGAGAAAGACAAATGCCATATGATTTCACTTATATGTGGAATCTAAAGAAAAAAATAATAAAAAAATGGAATCAGGCTCATATTTACAGGAACATTTTTAGGGTTGCCAAATGGGACGAGAATTGAGGTGCTGGGTGAATAAGGGGTAGGGAATAAAGAGTACAAATTGGCAGTTGAAAAATAGTTATGGGGATGTTAAGTATAACATAAGGAGTATAATCAATAATATTGTATGTATGGTGCCTGATAGCTACTAGATTTATTGGGGTGATCACTTCAGAAGTTATATAAATGTCTAACTATGTTGTACATCTGAAACTAACATAATATTGTATGTCAACTGTAATTGAAAATAATACATATATTAAAATTTAAAAAATACATACTAGCATCTAAGACCCCTTCAGACTGGGCCCATTATAATAGGAGGCAAGCATTTCTGCCCTCTACATTTTAGACCATTGCTTGTTGTGTGCCCTCTGTGCTTACCCACTAGCAAGTGTGTCTCCTCCACCATCATTTTTGGGTGGAAATTGTAGGAAGCTCCATTCCAGGTATTCTAAGGACTTTTTCTTCACTTTCTCCTTCTGAGTTCTGGTTCTATAATTTGAAGCTCAGTGATCTTGACCAACTGCTTGACTTATGAGCCTCAATTTTCCCATCTGCCATCTCTAGGTACTATTAAGAACCTCGCAGAGCTGTTGTAAAGAGTGTTAAAAGTAATTAAGATGCTTCATATACTAGAAAACACTGTACAAACATGGTTTTAGGAGATAATTGAAGAAAACTTTGGAGGTGAGCTATGCTAGGCATATTCTATGTATTGCAAATGTGGCTAGATCTTGGAAACCTTTGTGTTCCTCTTTTCTTTATAATCGCAATTGCCTTCTCTTCTTGCTTTCTCCTTTCCCCCCCACACCTCCTAAGAATTGTCAGTGTTGGGGAAATAAAGGCAGACTAGGTAGAAGTAAAGGAGAACTGAACCATACTAATTCAACTCTCACTGCCCTTTGGCAAGCTTCCTACTCCCAGTCCCCAAACTGGTCCTTTGACCCTCCCCACAGCAATTATATTCATGCTCTGATATCCAGAGCCCATGAATGCTACCTTATTTGACAAAAGGGGATTTACAAATGTTATCAAGTTAA
Organism: Hipposideros armiger; assembly: GCF_001890085.2. NCBI lineage: Eukaryota > Metazoa > Chordata > Mammalia > Chiroptera > Hipposideridae > Hipposideros > Hipposideros armiger. Next base: position 1,792,371 of record NW_017731631.1, read on the forward strand.
GAATATTGAGATGGGGATATTATTCTGGATTACCTGGATGGGCCTAATGTACACACAAAGATTTTATATGAGAGATGCAGAAGGGTCAGAGATAGGCAGAAGGCAATATGAAGATGGAAGTAGAGAGACTTGCGGATGCCACACTGCTGACTTTGAAGCTGGAAGAAGGGACCACAAGTCGAGAAATGTAATGAATGTAGCTCTAGAAGCTGGAAAAGACAAGGAAACAAAATTTCCCTCAAGAACCTCTGGAGGGAGCATAGCCCTGCTGCCACCTTGGTTTCAGCCTAGTGGTACCCATTTCTGGTTTCAGTCATCAGAACTGTAAGTTAATAAATTTGTGTTGTTTTAACACATGAAGTTGTGGTTTTTGTCATAGCAGCTATAGGAAACTAATGCACTACCATGTTTCCCTGAAAATAAGACTGGGTCTTATATTAATTTTTGCTCCAACAATCTACATTTATTCATGTACAAAAATCTACATTTATTTAAACAGTCATGTCTGGCTGACAATCTTAACAAGGACCTATGTTTGGGGTAGGGCTTATATTGTGAGGATCCTGAAAAATCATGCTAGGGCTTATTTTCCAGTTAGGTCTTATTTTTTGGGAAACACGGTAAGAGTAGGGATCAAATAGTAATTATAGATTCTGCGGGGACTATATTAAGTAATCTCCACATATTTAACTCCACTTGGCTTGTTAACTACTGACCAGGACCAGATGCCCCTGGAGTGACCAACCATCCCGGTTTACTCTGCCTTAGAACTGAAAGTCCTGCCTTCTATTAAACCATTCAATCCCATGCAAACAGGGACAATTGATCACCCTACATGCTCCCAAATTTTCAGACTATTCTTTTTTTTTTATTGTTAGTTTCAGGTGTACAGAACAATGCAATAGTTACCCTTTTCACCCTCACAAAGTAACAACCCCCCTCCCCCCATCTATTGCCCTCCCACCCCCAATATCATGCTTATCTATTACAGTTCCATTGAATCCGTTCCCGCACTCTACTCCATGTCCCGAGGTTATATGTATATATAATTATAGTTGACATACAGTATTATTCAACATCAGTTTCAGAAATACAATGCGGTGGTCAGGCCTCTACATCAACTATGAAGTGGACTCCCCAAAAGGACATGGGTCCATCTGGCCCCCTAAGAAATACTTACAACATTATTGATTGTATTCCTCAGACTGATTTTCAGACTATTCTTAGTCTTAGTTAGGAGGTCTCTGTCTCTAAGATCTATTCTGTTGTTTATTATTCCAATTTGTTACCCATTTTTCAGTTTCAATTTAGTCACCAAGTCAACTTGACATGGGTAGCTTTTGTTCATACTTCCAACAGTTGTCCTGGCCTCACCCTGAGTCACTTTTCTTTGCCTCATGTTCTGAATGGATATTGCTGTTTCTTCTCTGCTGATGTCTACTCCAATCCTCACGCTCAGTGCTCTCAGTCTTTCTGTTGCCCAGTATTCTTCTGGGCTTGAAAGGTCTTGTTTTACATTGGAACATTCATGAATTTGTCTGCAAAGTTGTGTCAATCTTGATTGGACTGTGAGGCAATAGAAGCAGCCATGAATCATTGCCCTTTAAATGTCACATCCTCAGTCAGGCAGTGTGGGTATGTTGAAACTTCACAAGTGGCACCTCAGTTCAACATTATCCCTCATTCTAAAAGGTCCCTGCTTTAAAGGGATCTCATACACAAATTTGAAAATATAATTGGGAGGAAATTATTCACATAACACACACAAGAGATTCTCAACTTTACAAAAGGTTTAACTTCATGGTTTACTTTAATGGCAGGTCCCCGTGGTGGATTTAAGATGATTTGATTTTCAAGAAAAATTTACAATTCTCAAGGACATTTAAGATGATAAGTGTTATAATCCTATATTAAATTTGTAAATGCTATGGCAAGTATATATATATATATATATATATATATATATATATATATAATTTATCTTAATTGAATTGATGATGCATCTCTGAACTTACAAAGTACTACATTCCAAGGATATAAGGAATTTTGTAGCTACCTTATCTAGTCTTACATCCATCTGAGAGGTTACCAGCCAGTCATCCACATGGACCTGATGCTAATTGGTAAACCTTTGCATCCATTTTTTCCTTCTCTGTGGTGGGTCTCTTCTTTCTCATCCCCCTTCTATTAGCAGTAAGAGGACAGTTCATTTTGACTCTGGTATGTATCCCTGCCAGAGGCTTTTAACAGTTACAGACCAATATTCTTGTACTCACCCTTAATTATCTTTATTTCCAGGCTAGCCCTGACCTTTCCTTTCCATTCTGATAATTGACTAACTGTTTTATTCTGAGAGCCAGTCCTTACTTTGTACCTTGGTTCTGATTAATGTTTGTGTGTGTGTGTGTGTGTGTGTGTGTGTGTGCTTGAGATTGTACCTTGGTAACCTGCCCAGCATCCTCCTCTAGGACTGATGCCTATCTTGATTTCATCAGCACTACTGCTCCTCAAACAACATTATGAAAACACCCTGAACTCCAGTTCAGTGTCTGGGTCTTGTTAGCTTTTAACATGTCAATAGAAAGTCAGGTTTAAGGATCATCAAAATGCCAGCCTTTCTTGGATTTTCGGTTGTCATTTTTCATCTAAAAAAATCTAAGGACAGGAATTATGTCTCACTCATCTCAGTTTCTAAGAACTCACCTCAAGGATATTTGTGTGTTTAGTAAACTTTACTCAATAGGTGAGAAATTGATAAATTAATGAATAAATTAATTAATTAATAAAATGCCAATCAGGAGATAGCTATCACTTTGATATTGGGCCCCCTGATACCAACTGATTATCTGGACTATAGCACATTATTTATTGCCCATGCTTTAGATACAAAGGGACTAATTAAAAATGTATGGATGCGGTATAGGGAAACATAAGGCCTAGTCAGAAATGAAGGGCTAACAACTGTGAAGCTTTTGCCACCCTTAAGCCCAAAACGTGAGGGGAAGATGTGTATATTGGAGCCTGAAGGAGAGTTTGGATTAGAGGAAGCCATACTGAAAAGAACAGTCACCTTCTGTTGAGAGACACAATTAGCCCAAGATGAACCTGCAGGGAGGTATCCAAAGGAATGAATACTGTGATCTTACTTTTTTTCCACTTCTAATTTCCCACTGGAGCTCTTCTTAGCTGAGCTCAGCTAAAAGCCAGAGGGCAAGGGTCCCCTCTTATGACACAGAGCAGTGTGAAGAAGCATAGAGAGTGGCTTTGGAGGTAAAACGAAGAGAGCTAACACTCCTGTTATGGGCTGAATGGCTTCTAGGAGGCATGATATCTTCACTGAAATTTTGAAGAAGAGTAAAAACATCAATTATGTGACAATAAAAACATGGTTCATTAGTAATGCTTTTTAGAGAGTTTTCATGAACTCAAAATAATACAAATGCATAAATAAGGTAATTAAAAACCACTATATGTTTCACACTATTTCCATCCCAGTATCCCTTTTATTAATTTAAGGTTCTCCTTGTCCTCAAATTCCATCTCTGAATATCCCTTGAGGACAAAATGTGAATGAAGCTTTTGGTTTAGTCATTTTGCCTGACTTTCCATAGATGTTAGACACAAGTTTCCTAACAAGCAATGATTTCTACCTTGATCTTCCCTCCTAAAAGCTAATGATTGATGGACATCAGTCTTTCCGATGTCGCATGACCTCTGGGATATGACTCTGACCTGTCTAGACTCCAACTACTAATAACGGTCATTAGTTTCCTTAGCAGTGCTGATTCATTCATTCATTTTGTCTGCTTACTATGTGTTGAGATTTAGGGAGGTGATTAGCAGTTAAAATCAATAGCAATAAGAGCATGGATCCCATTGGGATGAAATCACCAGGGTTTAGTTAAAAGTTTCTATAATTGCCCTGAGGTTTACAGAAAGATTGAGACTGCTAAAAACCCTGCAGTCAGAATTAACCAGCAACAAATTATATCAGACTCTGGTATAATAAAATACTGGACTAACAGATAATGTGATGTTGGATGTTGGCTGGTTCTACAATAGAAAGTTGTGGCAACTGTACAAACTAGAGAGCACCCACCCAAGAGAATTCACATATGCAATTTAGAATAATACTGTGCAAGACAAACAAAACATATCTGAGGTCATCTTCTGGCCTGCATGTGTATATTCTGAATTCTGAATACTGCCTGACTAATAATTTTGAAGATGGCTAGTGGCCAAGTTTAGGAATGGGATATGTGATAAGATAGCTATACTCTTGATAGTCAAAAAGTGGGGAGGGATTCTTAATACTCATTTGAAGAAAACCTCAGAAAGTATTCTCAGAGAAGATGACTGATGTGTTCTCAGGGGATTCTGATGCTACCCAGGCACTAGTCTATAGTATCTTGCTTACTGCTTAGTTCTGAAAAAAGTTTACATATGAACTATGTATCTTTCTCTTAGTGCCTCTCACATGGAAGAGATTTGGGGACATTGGGCCTAACCAATTAAGAGATAGCTTAACTTAATTTCATGACTATTATTTTAAGAATCTATATAAATTCTCAGAAATATGATTTATGAGTTAGGTATTTGTATTACTTTAAAATTAGTGTAATATTTATTCTTTTATGGATACTTTATGTTAGTAAATCATGGTAAAATTAGCATTAATCTGATAGTAATGCATTGAGCCATCCAATTCTCTCTTAATTCTGTTAGGCAAAATTTTCCACCTCATTCTATAACATACTCTCTTTGATGACCAAATGTATAAGGTCTGACAATTAAGTTCGCGAACTTGTTACAGCAATGTTGCTAACATTTTTTTATATCAGAGAGATTATTCATTATGAATTTGTACCAACTGGACAAACAGTTAACCAAATTTACTATTTGGAAGTGCTGAAAATTCTGCATGAAAAAGTTAAATGACCTGAACTTTTTGCCAACAATTAATGGCTCTCGCATCATGACAATGCACAAGCTCACAAGACACTGTCTGTGAGAAAATTTTTAGCCAGTAAACAAATAACTATATTGGAACACACTTCCTACTCACCTGATCTGCCCCCCATGACTTCTTTCTTTACCCAAAGATAAAAGAAATATTGAAAGTCAGACATTTTGATGACATTCAGGACATCAAGAGTAGTACAATGACAGCTCTGATGGCCATTCTAGAAAAAGTGTTTCAAAATTGCTTTGAAGGTTGGACGAAGCATCACTGCACAGCTTCACAAGGGGCATACTTTGAAGGTGACTGTAGTGATATTCAACAATGAGATATGTAGCACTTTTTCTAGGATAAGTTCGCGAACCTAATTGTCAGAACTCATAGGGCTACTCACCCACCTTACTCCCACAATATATTTTCTAAATAATTTTTATTTAGAAAATATTTGGAAATGTTTTAGACTTAATAGTAATTTAAGGAATATTAATATAGAAGAAACCAGGATATGATTGTTGGAACTTGGAACTGGGGCTGGCCAGGAAAAACTTAGATGCTGAGAATAGCCTAATAGTGGAATCTGGAAGACACCATAAATAATTGCAGAAATGCGATCAAGTCCAGAAAGGCCAACATAAGCAACGGGGTAGCTGCGAAGGTTCACACACAGTGTAGGGGGGTCTAACAATATAAATGGTTGGATGTGTCAATCCTGAGTCTGATGGCACTCTGCTCTCTCAAAGCATTTGTAAATCCACAGTTATTCTGCTGGTGAGATCAGGTTGTCAAAGACTTAGAGATCAAAGGCAGAGGTACTGGGATCATTAGATATTTTTCACACCTGGTTTTCTACCATATATGTCTTAGATAATACCATAAACAACCCAGAATGAAAACCTGGTGCTCAAACAATCTGTCTGCCCTGTTATTCCAAAAAGGACCTGGGACAGCTTTATATGTGGATGTAAATTGGCTAATGCTGATGTTTTCCCAGAAATGAAGGTAGTCCACCAAATTTAGGCAGTGATGTTGAGCAAGCTTCTTATAAGCCTTCTGGAGCATAACTCTTGTAAATTATCCAGTTATCATGGCATCTTGCCATTGGTTCTGAAGGAATGACAGGCAATGAAAACTCCTGTATATTATAATAGTTTTCCAGAAGAATAGAAATAAACTTACATATTACACAGTCCAAATTACATAATCAGATTTTATTTGTCCACTGAATTCAACTGTTTTGATTCTTTTTACTTAGTTGAACCACACAAATTTGATTTTACAATCTGCAGAAAAGTAGATTGGTTATGGCAAGGTTAATTTCATTTAGGGGATGGCAGGGTTCTATCAGGCAGATTACCTAACTAGGACTGATCAGGGGATTTCTGATTGACCAGTTTAAGATTCTATGTTGGGGAGAGCTGAAACTATAAATAATTTAAATTTCAGCATAAGTGACTCCATTTTGGGGTTGGTCATCTTATTTCTAACATTAAAAAGCTGAATACTTGAAAATACAGTGGTTTAAGTGCAATTGTCATATTTGATTTGTTTTGTATAGAACCATGATTAAAAAAAAGTTTTCTGAATTTTAGTGTGAGATTTCACCTCCTGGATTTTAATTACCATATTTTTCAGGTAATGATAGTGCTTCTGCATTTTAATAATCATCAGATTCAGTCACTAATACCAATGTGTATCAGAAATAAGCTTTGCTTTATGAATAAATTAATGAATGTATTGGCCATTTTCCCCCAAAGGAGATGTTAGTGACATTTCCTGAAACCCAATGGTTCTAGTGAGTCTTCAAAATGTGAAATTTTAAATCTGGAATTTTAATATTGAAATCATGCATTTTATTTCAGTCTGGAGGAACCCTGATGTTGCATTATTGTTATTTTCTTAGTTTGTTTTTTAATCTCAAGGTTCAAGTACTGCTTTGGAAAATAAGAAAAGATAAATGCTACATTTACAATTGTTTTTGAAAAGTCTAACCTTTATTAAAGTAACTGGGTAAATACAATTAGAAAAGGGTTCACTTCTGTTGTAAATTAAATGCTGTGTCTGTAGACTGAAAGGTCAATTTTTCAGCAGAGTCTGGTTTTCAAAAACTATCACATTTTGTCTATGATAAATCAAGAAATCTAATTTGTTTTGCATGTATGATACATGTAATAGGCCATAATGCTGTTCCTCTGATTTCAAGCTGAGGTATTTGTGGTATGAAAACATTTAAAAAATATATTTACTTATTTTTAGTTTTAGGTTACAAAACAACATAGAGATTATTCATTTAAACACCTGACAAAGTGATAACCCAAATCTGCTGCCCACCTGATAGTGTACATAGCTATTACAATACCATTGACTACATTTTTTATGACATACTTTACATCCTGTGACTATTGGCATTCAATATTATTTTATGTTAGTTTCAGGTATACAGTGTTGGTTAGGCATTTATATAATTTATGAAGTGATTCCCCCAATAAGTTTAGTACCCATCTGACGTTATACATAGTTTTTACAATATTATTGCTCACACAGTACTTTACATTCATGTGACTGTTTTGTAACTGCCGATTTGTGCTTCCTAATCCCTTCGCATTTCTCACCCAGCCTCTCAAGCCCCCTTCAATCGAGCAACCATCAGTTTGTTCTCTGTATCTATGAGTCTATTTATGTTTTGTTTGTTCATTTATTCTCTTCTTTAGATTCCACATATAAATTAGATCATATGGTATTGGTCTTTCTCAGTCTGATTTATTTCACTTAGTATAATATTATCCTCTATGTCCATCTATGTTGTTGCACATGGTAAGATTTATTTTCTTTCTTTTTTTACCACATAGTAATACTCCATTGTATGTATGTACAACAATTTATTTATCCAATCATCTATTGATGGTCATTTTAATAGTTTCCATGTCTTGCCAATTGTGAATACCACTGCAGTGAAAACAGGGGTGCATATATTTTTTAGAATTAATGTTTTGGATTTCTTTGGATAAATCCCCAAGCGTGGATTTCTGGGTCATAAGCTAGTTCTATTTTTAATTATTTAAAGAACCTCTATGTTGTTTTCCATAGTGGCTGCACCAATTTGAAATCCCACCAACATCCACAAGGGTTTCCTTTTCTCCACATCATCGTCAACACTTTTTTGTTGATTTACTGATGATGGCCATTCTGACAAGTGTGAGATGATATCTCATTGTGGTTTTTATTTGCATTCTCTGATGATTAGTGATGATTATCTTTTCTTAACTGTACTAGCCATCTGTATGTCCTCTTTGGAGACATGTCTATTTAGGTCCTCTGCCCATTTTTCAATTGGATTGTTAGTTTAATTTGGTGTTCAGTTGCATGAATTTTTAATAAATTTTGGATATTAACCCTTTATCAGATGTATGAGGTCTGAAAATTAAGTTTGCGAACTCATCCTAGAAAAATTGATACATACCTCATTGCTGAATATCACTGCAGTCAACTTTGCAGTACTCCCTTTGGAAAGCTATGCACCAATGCCAGTGCCTAGTCCACCCTACAAAGCAATTTTAGAACTCTGATGGAATAGCCATCAGAACTGTCATAATATTGCCTTTGATGTCCTGAATGTCATCAAAATGTCTTCCTATCAATATTTCCTTTATTTTCAGGCGAAGAAAGAAGTCATTGGGGGCCAGATCAGGTGAGTAGGGAGGGTGTTCTGATACAGTTATTTGTTTACTGGCTAAAATCTCCCTCACAGACAGTGCCCGATGAACTGGTGTGTTGTCATAATGCAAGAGCCACTAATTGTTGGCAAAAAGTTCAGGCCGTCTATTTCATACAGCCTTTTCAGCAATTCCAAATAGTAAGCTTGGTTAACTGTCCAGGTGGTACAAATTCATAATGAATAATCCCTCTGATATCAAAAAAGGTTAGCAACATTGTTGTAACAAGTTCACAAACTTAATTGTCTGACCTTGTATTACTGACAAATTACCATATTTCCCCATGTATAAGACGCACCGTTTTCCAAAAAATTTGGGGTCTAAAAACTGGTTGCTTCTTATACAGTGGTTGTAGATTTTTCAACTTGCATTTCCCACTGTGGACTAGACAATATATGAAGACAGTGATTCATCATCAGACACAGATGAGGACAAGCTAATGGTTGGGAGTTTTGACAGTGGGGTTATATGAATTTTTTGATGAATAAAACTTGAGTTCAATAACTTTATGTAATATTTTTTTCAAATTTTGGACTCCCACATTAAGGTGTGTCTTATACATGGGGAAATACAGTACTTCTCTCATTCAGTAGGATCTCTTTTCATTTTTTGATGATTTCCTTTTCTGGGCACAAACTTTTTAGTTTGATGTAGTCCCATTTGTTTATTTTGTTTGTTTCTTTGTTTTTTTCTTGCATGAGGAGATAAAACAATAAAACTATTACTAAGAGTAATGCTCAAATCTTTACTGTCTACATTACCTTCTAAAAGTTTTATGTTTTCGGTCTTATATTTAAGTATTTAATCCATTTAGAATTTATTCTTGTATGTGGCATAAGAAGATGGTCCAGTTTCATTTTTTTGCATGCATCTGTCTTGCTTTTTCAGCATCATTTATTGAATAAACTGTTTTTACCCCAGTGTATATTCTTGCTTTCTTTTTCAGAGATTAAATGACCATATAAAAATGGATTTATTTCTGGGCTCTCTTTTGTGTTCTATTGATCTATATGTCTGTTTTTATGCCAGTACCATGTGGTTTTTAATACTATTGGCTTGTAGTATAATTTGATATCATGTAGTGTGATACCTCCAGCTTTGTTTTTCTTTCTCAAAATTACTGTGGCTATTCGATGTCTTTTATGGTTCCATATAAAATTTAGGACGATTTGTTCTAGTTTTGTGAAAAATGCCAGTGGTATTTTTTTATTAAAGTTTATTGGGTGACAACTGTTAGTAAAGTTACATAGGTTTCAGGTGTACAATTCTGTAATACATCATCTATATATCACCTTGTGTGTTCACCACCCAGAGTCAGTTCTCCTTCCATCAATAGTTCAATGGTTACTAGAGGGTAAGGGGGTAAGGGGGTGGTAGATAAGGGTTAAAAGGATTAAATATATGGTGATGGAAGGAGAACTGACTTTGGATGGTGAACACAAAATGCCATTTGTATTTTAATAGGGATTGCATTGAATTTATAGAATGCTTTGGGTAGTATGCACATTTTAACTATATTAATTTTTTCTATCCATGAGCATGATATATATTATTTATTTGTGTCTTCTTTAGTTTCTCTCTTCAATGTCTTACTACTTTCTGAGTACAGGTCTTTTACTTCCTTGGTTAAATTTATTCCTGAATATTTTAGTATTTTTGAAGCAATTATAAATGCGCCTTTTTTTTCAATTTCTATTTCTGATAGTTTGTTATTGGTAAATAAAAATGCAACAGATTTCTGAATATTACTATTGTATCCTGCTACTTTAATTCATTTATCAGTTCTAATGGTTTTTTTTTGCAGAATTTTTGGGATTCTTTACAAATAGTACCATGTTATCTGCAAACAAAGACAATGTTACTTCCTCCTTTCCAATTTGGATGCTTTTTATTTCTTTTTCTTGTCTGATTGTTCTAGATAGGACTTCCAGTATTATGTTGAATAAAAGTGGTAAAAGTGGACATTCTTGTCTTGTTCCTGATCTTAAGAAGAATGCTTAAAGCTTTTCCCCACTGAGAGTGACATTAGCTGTGGATTTGTCATATGTGGCCTTTATTATGTTGAGATATATTACTTCTGTTCCCACTTTGCTGAGAGTTTTTATCATAAATGAATGTTGCATTTTGTCAAATGCTTTTTCTGCATCTATTGATATGACCATATGATTTTATTTTTCATTCTGTTTATGTCGTGTATCACGTTAATTGATTTGCAAATATTGAACCAACTTTGCATATCAGGAATGAATCTTACTTGGTTGTGGTGTATGATCTTTTAAATGTACTGCTGAATTCGGTTTGCTAACATTTTGTTGAGGACTTTTGCATGTATGACCATCAGAGATATTGGCCTATAGTTGTTTTTGTTTTATAATGTGTTTTCTGGTTTTGGAATCAGAGTAACATAGGCCTCATAAAATGAGCTTGGGAGACTTTCTTCCTCTTGAATATCTTGGGATCGCTTGAGAAGAATAGATATGAATTCTATCTTGAATGTCTGGTCTAATTCACCTATGAAGCCATCTGATCTAGGACTTCTGGTTTTTGGGAGCTATTTGATTACTGATTCAATTTTGTTAGTTGTAATCGGTATGTTCAGATTTTCTGTTTCTTCTTGATTCAGCCTTCAAATATTTTATGCTGCTAGGAATTTATCCATTTCTTCCAGGCAGTCCAATTTATTGACACTTAATTGCTCATAGTATTTTCTTAAATTTTTTTGTATTTCTGTGGTGTCTGTTGTTACTTCTTTTTCACATCTCATTTTATTTATTTTGGTTCTCTCTTTTTTTTCTTGATGAGAATTGTTAAAATTCTTCAACTTTGTTGACCTTTTCAAAAAAAAACCAGCTCTAAATTTCATTGATCTTTTCTTTTTTAAGCCTCTATTTCATTTATTTCCACTCTGATCTTTATTATTACTTCCTTGTACTCACTTTGGGCTTTGTTTTCTTTTCTTTTTCCTGTTCCCTTAGGTGTAAAGTTAATTTGCTTATTTGAGATTCTTCTTGTTTTTTTGAGGTAAGCCTGCATTGCTATGAATTTCCCTCTTAGGACCGCTTTCTTAATGTCCCATAGATATTGTGTCATTGTGTTTACATTTTTGTTTGTCTAAATATATCTTTCGATTTCTTCTTTGATTTCATGGTTGACCCATTCATTATTTAGTAACATGTTATTTAGCTTACAAGTATTTGTGTGTTTTTCAGTTTTTGATTTCTAGTTTCATACCATTGTGGTCAGAGAAGACACTTGATATAATTTCAATCTTCTTAAATTTATTGAGACTTGTTTTGTGGCCTAACATGTGGTCTATCTTGGAAAATGATCCATTTGCACTTGAGAAGAATATATATTCTGTTGCTTTGGGGTGGAATGCTCTAGAAATATTAATTAAATTCATCTGGTCTTGTGTGTCATTTAAGGCCACTGTTTCTTGTGTTGATTTTCTGTCTATAAGACCTGTCCATTGGTGTCATTGGATGTTAAAGTCCCCAGCTATGGTTGTGTTACTGTTGATTTCTGCCTTTATTTCAGTCAATATATTTTTTATATATTTAGGTTCTCTTTTGTTAGGTGCATAGATGTTTACTAGGGCTACATGCTCTTGTTGGAGTCATCCTTTTATCATCACTTAATGTCTTTCTTTGTCTCTTATTATAGTCTTCATTTTGAAGTCTATTTTGTTTGATATAAGTACTGCTACTTCAGCTTTTTCCTGGTTTCCATTTGCGTGAAATATCATTTTTCATCCCCTTACTTTCAGTCCATGTGTGTCTTTTGATCTGAGGTGGGTCACTTGTAGAGCGCATTTGCATGGGTCTTGTTTTCTTATCCATTCAGCTACCCTATGTTCTTTGATTGGAGCATTTAATCCACTTACCTATAAAGAGATTATTGATAGGGACATAATTATTGCCATTTTATTTTTTATATTTTTGGTCTTTGGTTGTTTGTTTCTTTTCTCCTTTCTTTTGCTTAAAGAAGTCCCTTTAGCATTTTTTGTACTACTGGTTTGGTGGTAATGAATTCCTTTAGCTTTTTCTTGTCTGGGAAACTCTTTATCTCTCCTTTAATTTTAAATGATAGCATGCTGGGTAGAATAGTCTTGGTTATAGGCCCTTGTTTTTCATTAGTTTGAATGTTTCCTGTCACTCCCTTCTGGCCTGCAAGGTTTCTGTTGAGAAATCCACTGATAGTTTTATGGGAGCTCCATTGCAAATAAGTTGTCTTTCTCACTGCGTTTAAGATTCTCCCTTTGTCTTTAACCTTTGCCAGTTTAATTATGATGTGTCTTGGTGTGGACCTGTTTGGGTTCATCTTGTTTGGGACTCTCTGGACTTCCTGAGTTGTATGTCTATTTTGTTTCCCAAGTTAGAGATGTGTTCAGCCATTGTTTCTTCAAATAGATTCTCAATCCCTTGCTCCCTGTCTTCTCCTTCTGGTACTCTTATGATACAAATGTTGTTACCCTTGATGTAGTCCCACAGGTCCCTTAAGCTATCTTCATTTATTATTATTATTATTATTATTATTATTATTAATTTACTTTTTGTTGCTCTGATTGGGTGTATTATGTTAACTTGTCTTCAAAATTGCAAATTTGATCTTCTGCTTCATCTAATCTGCTGTTGATTCCCTCTTATATATTCTTCATTTCTGTTATTGTATTCTTTATGTCTGACTTTTTTATGGTTCCTATGTCCTTTATGCTTACTATCTTTTTGTTGAAATTCTCACTAAGTTCTTTAAGCATCCTTATCACCAGTGTTTTAAACTCTGTTTCTGGCATGTTGATTGCCTCCATCTTGTTTAGTCTTATTTCTAAAGGTTTCTTCTGTTCTTCTATTGGACACGTTTCTTTGTTTTTAAATTCTGGCTGCTTCTCTGTGTTTGCTTCTGTGTATTAGGTAGATATTCTATGTCTCTCAGTCTTTGCTGGGTGACCTTATGTAGTATGTGTCCTGTGTGGTACAATGGTGCTTCTCCCTGATCTCTAATATATGTGTTCGAGGAGTGTCTGTTATGTGTGTAGTGTGTATTCTCCTGTTATAGTTGAGCCTAGTTTGCTTTTGGCATGTCACTGGATGGGATTGACACCCAAGCTAACTGACTGAAGGCTGGCTTAATGCACAATGTATGAACTGCTGTGTGTGGGGCTAAACCATCTGAGTGGGGTTCTCCCCCATGGTCTCTTGTGCCTGTTAAGTTCACCTTTAGGTGTACCTCTTATGGGGCTAACCAGATAGTGCTCTGCTGTAGTCTGAAGCCAGTCTCTGGGTTTGTTGTCTCTGGTGTCTCTTGGAGGGGGGTTCCCATGCAGGCCAATTTTAGCCTTGCCTGTGATCAACCCAGGGCTGCCTGGTAGTTGCTATGAAGCTGCATGTGGTTGGTTGCTGCCTACGCTGGGCCTTGAGGTGTGTCGTGGTGGCATCACTGTTTACTGAAGCCAGATTTTATGAGTTTTGGGCCCATGACAGCTTAGCAAAAGAACCAGGTCCCACTTGCTGGCTGATCTTAAGGGACAGCTGTTGAAAGAGCTCCATATGTGCATGGGCCTTGCTGATTGACCCTCTGTTGAGAGTGTCCCCAGAGATGTAGCACTATCTGGACTTGCAGGTCCCAGGGAATCTTGAGTTGTGGCCAGTGATTTTTATAATGTTCAGTTTTTGCACCTGTTATGAGCCTGTGACCACTTCACAAAATGCCCTGACAACAACCCGGTTATCAGAGGGATCTTGCTTTTTAACACTGGATATGAAGGGATGTTTTTGTTTTTATTGTTTGTTTGCTTTCCTAGAGAAAATAATCATCATAGCTATAATGATTCACATATTTATTTAATATACCCACATACCTATTTGATATATTGATTATTATGTTTCCTTCCTTATAAAAACCTAATCAAAGATACACCAAAATTATAAATCAATATAATCAATGAATGTGAAGAAACCTTCATTTTACAAAACAATTTACCACAGCATTCTCTGTTGAAATCATTTAAAGTGTTATTTTTCACTGAAGGCATGTGGAATGTAGTTTGATTTACATAAATCTGATTTGTACACATTTTTCAATAGCACCTTTTATGATGAAGTATAAATGTTGGATTCTGAAGACAAATGTGAAAAAAACTTGGGACTGAAACACTTGGCTTCCCACACTCAAAGAATATAACCCAAGCATATTCTATATGTCACTTTGAGTCTATTGAGACTTTTCATAGCTTGGTACAGAAATTATTATCTTTCTTATTTTCATTAGAGAGAAAAATCACCTTTTGTTTTTCATTATCCAAAAAATTCATTAAAAATTTTATAGCCCACTTTAAAAACTCTTCCTCTCTCATTTGCCTTCCCTCCTTTTTCCCTTTCCTTCCTTTCTCCCCACCCTCTCTCTCTAATAGACACACACACACACACACACACAAAACACACACACACACACACACACACACACATACCCCACAACTGCAAACAGAGTGAGATTCCTCCTCTGGCTTTGGTTGCAGATATTTGTTTTGGCTCTGTAGTCAGTTAAAGAAGAAACACATGAGGGAATTCATATTTTGAGACTGCTGGCTTTTAGAAGAGTCTATCAGAACAAATTTAATTGAGAGTTGGAGACTTAGGCCTGATTCATTCCTAGGGTTTTAAGTTTTTGTTGATTTTACAGGAATGGAAAGGTAGCCACCTAAAAAATGATTAAACTATGAAAATATTAATGGCAGATACTAAATATTAAGTAAATGCTTAATACAAATAATAAATACTTGTTCTAACAAGGGTATTTGAGCAATTGTTTCTCTTAATATGCTTTATTTTTGTCACTGTAGAAGTTCAGCTTTGTTCAACATACTAATTAAGTACTGATATAATAGGCTTTGTGCTCAAGACTGGGAGTTCAGGGAAAATATGAATAAGGCACCAGCTCTCCCTTATTTTTCCTTTTTTCTTAGCAATGGAAGTTTTTTCTCTTTCTTTCTTTCTTTCTTTCTTTAAGTCAGCAACATGTGTGAAAATTTACATTCTATAGTAGTTCTTTGGTGAGGGGACTGTTGGCATTTGGTTTTTTTTTTTTCATTTGTGATGCTCACAGGCTTGCCTTGAGGACAGAAAAATATGTGGCAAGTTCTTACCTTAACCCTGTGGATAACTGAAAGTCAGAGGTATGACAAATCATTTTACATCTCTGAACTTGTCTTAGATTAGCTTTTTTACAGTTCTCACCTTGCCTTATTGGCCCAAAATATTTGGCTTAGGCTTCTCATGATTTAACCTAACAATATGTTTGTTGCAACAGCACTAGATTTAATTTAATTTAACCAATATAGCTATTTTTCAAAAGCACTTTGCTTGGTCCTGAGGGCAACACAATCAACGAGTAAGATACAGTCTTGTCCTCTGACACTCCCAGTCTTAGGTGGGGAGAAGATAATTATGAAGTAATTACAATAAAGCAGGATATGAGAAATGCCATAACAAAAACATGAACAAAATGCTATAATAATTTGAAGGAGGGAAAGGAGCACACATGTGGTCTGGATACATCGCAGAGGTTTCCTGGAGGTTGTGATATTTGAGATGGGCTTTGGAGAATAAGTATGATTTAATAAGCAGGGATGCACAGAAGGTCAATCTAAGCAAAAGGAGTAAGTGCAAAAATCCTAGATGGAACACACAGGAAATGTTTATCTGCAATGTAGGGCTTCTGTAGGGAGTGGTGGAAGATAAGTCTGGAAAGAGAATCTGGAATCATATTGAGGAGGGATTTGAATGCCAAGCTGAGGCATTTGTCTTTAATTCTGTAGGCAGTGTTGGGATGGTAGTAAAGATTTAAAAAATATTCATCTATCTAACTATCAAGGAGTGACATGATTTTGTAGGGAAACTAATTTAATAGTTTATGTAGACTGGATTGAAAGAGGAATGCCAATTTGAAGTAACTTATATAACCTTGTTCTCTGCTTATAGCTGTAATGCAAGCTCATTAAAGAAACTCCAGAACATAAAAAGAAGCATTAAGGGGGAAAATAATTCCCTACAATTTCATCATCTATCCTGACTCATTATTTACATTTTAATATGCAAGGTGTAATTTAAAAAATACAGTAAATATTTAAATTTTAAAAATGATTACAGTAAAAGAAACATGGCCATTAACCCCCCTTATAATACTCCCCCTCACTTCAAATACACTTATTCTATTGTTCTTGCCACTTTCTGAAGCAGTTCTGGAAGTCCTCTTTCATGAATGTCTTTAGTTGCACTGCTGTGGCTGTCTTGATGTCATGAATCATTTTGACTTTGGGGAAGAGCCAGAAGTCACACAGTGCCAGATCTGGTGAATAAGGAGGATGAGGACACACCATGTATTTATTGGACAGAAATTGCCCTATACCAGAAGTGATGTGTGACACAGAGCATTGTCATGATAGAGGATGATTCACAGCACACTTTAAAACATGCCTTCTTTTAACTGTAGCTCACACCTGACTGACTGACCCGAACAAGTTGAAACTTGTCACACAATGTTACAAAGGTTTGATGTGCCGCTTCCCATATTGAAAATCCCTGCGTTTCCATTGGATGGCACTCAGCAGCAACATTTACCATAGTTTTATGATCACAATGGAAAAGCTCCATGTCACACATCATTTCTAGTATGGCAGCTTCTGTGAAATAAAAACATTATGGTGTGTCCACATCCACCTTAGTCACTGAATCTGACACCATGTGACTTCTGGCTTTCCCCAAAGCCGAATGACCATGAAAGGGAAACACTTTGAATAAATTCAGGACATTGAGGCAGCCATGACAGCACAACTAAAGACACTCATGTAAGAAGACTTGTAGAACTGCTTCAGAAAGTGGCAAGAATGATGGGATAAATGTGTTCAAAGTAAGGGGGCGTATTTTAGGGGGGTTAATGGCAATGTGTCTTTTACTGTAATACAATTTTTATATTCAAACATTCACCATATTTTTAGATCACACTGTGGATCTATTGCACCCAGTTTTCATGATATTGTAGTATCACCTGCTTGTTCTCCTTCATATATCAGGCCATTCAAAGGAATTGAACAGTCTGTTTTTAAAAGGCAAATTGGGGCCAGCCGAGTGGTGCGTTGGTTAAGAGCTGGCTTGGGACACCAGAGGGCCCCGGTTCGGATCCCACATATGAGGGCCAGTGACATTGCCCTCTACAGCTAAGATGCTGAACAACAGCCCAACCTGGAGCTGGGCTGCCATGAGTCGCCGGAGACGGCATGGGCTGCAGTCCCTGTGGCAGTGGGTTGCCATGGGCTAACGTGTGCAGCCAGCAGCCAGCGTGAGTGGCCAGCAGCCACAGTGAGCGGCCGTCCAGAAGCCGGCGACTGATCTGCCTCGCCCGGGAAGAACACAATGATGGTGCCAACTTGGGCCAGTGAAGCAACGTCCTCCACAACTAGACTGTAGAACAAAAAGGATAGCAACTTATCTGTTCCCCTTCCCCCAATTCCCCAATAAAAATATTTAAAAAATTAAAACTAAAAAAATAAAAAAATAAAAGTGCAAATTGCATTAATTTTAAGAACAAACAGTAAGTTTACAATATCATCAAGTAGAGATCCTGGTAAGCCTACTTAAATATACAGAAGAATTACTTATAATTAGAATGCCAATTATTTGATTATAGTTATTCCTGTTATACTATATAATTTTCATAAGTCAGTTAAACATGCTACTCTGTCATATTTCTTCCATAGTTAGCTCACCAATATTTTAAAAATATTAGTATAATATTGATCTATAACTTTATTTTTGTCTAGCTTTTTTAGAAATTTCAAATTAGTGTATTCCAAATCAACGATGATTCTTCAGCATATTAGCAAATTTATTTAGGAAGAGAATTTTTCATCACTCCTTGTGGTTTTTTTTTTAATTATTATTTTTTATTGTTAGTTTCAGGTGTACAGAACAATGCAATAGTTACCCTTTTCACCCTCACAAAGTAACAACCCCCTCCCCCCATCTATTGCCCTCACACCCCCGATATCATGCTTATCTATTACAGTTCCATTGAATCCGTTCCCGCACTCTACTCCATGTCCCGAGGTTATATGTATATATATAATTATAGTTGACATGCAGTATTATTCAACATCAGTTTCAGAAATACAATGCGGTGGTCAGGCCTCTACATCAACTATGAAGTGGACTCCCCAAAAGGACATGGGTCCATCTGGCCCCCTAAGAAATACTTACAACATTATTGATTGTATTCCTCGGACTGTCTTTTTCTATCCCTGCAGCCATATTACAATTACCCATTTGTATTGTCTCATCCCTTCCCCTTCTCCTTCATCCCCACACTTGTGGGGGGATTTTTATTATTAATGGTCACTGAGTTGACTTTCTTTCAGTTCGTTTCACTCTATTGTTAACGCTTCCATTATTTGGAGGGATAATCTGATGTTCCAACTGGATTTTAAAACACCCAACACAGTGACACAAATTTTTTGAATTGCACTTACTTATCACAAAAAAAATGTAGCTATTAAGGAATCCCAGAGTCTTCAATATTGTGTATATTTGATTTTTTAAGCTAAGTTTATTGGGATGACAGTTGTTAGTAAAATTACATAGGTTTCAAGTGTACATTTCTATAATACATCATCAGCATGTCACATTGTATGCTCATCACCTAGAGTCGGTTAAAGAGGGTAAAGAGGGTCAAATATAAGGTGATGGAAGGAGAATAGATTTTAAAAATGAAATTTGCTTTCTAGTATTTTACTATTTGACAGAAGGATTACAAAAACATACATTACTTCCCCATCCCTCTTTTGGTCATTTATCCTTAAATTTAGTTTTTGAGCTATCCCCATTATAAGTCATGGTAATGCATCTGTTGTATACGTTAGTGTCCTATCTTTCATGGACTCTCAACTAATGTGATGTTTCAGTGCTGCTTTCTCAGCTTGTAGGCAGTCTTCTCTGGACCCCCATCTGCTTTATAGCCCTGTATTTTATAACTAGGATGTACTCTACAAGGCTCTTGTGGATGATACTATCAACTGTGTTGTAATGGCTCACAGGATTAGATAGAAGCTATTATATATATAGACTAGAGTGCTAGGGTATGAAATTAGACCTGGGTTTTGTAAACTGTAATAACATGGAAACAAATGGCTTTCAGATGTATTTTGGTCCTGTGCTATGCAACTTCAACTCTAATGTATCAGGGAATCTTGTCCTTCTTTTCAGAATTAAATACTGTACTCTTCCTTAACTAGACAACTGAATTATGTGTGCAAACCTCAGTGTTCCTTAAGTATTATTAATAATCTAAAGCTGGGATGCTTTAATTATCAATACGTCTTCTTTCTTGAATTATTTGGTCTTTCTGTTACTTCAGTACATTAATGGCTGACCCAATTTCAGACCTATGGTCTTTCCCACCTCATACAGAGTGTTTTTAAAGAGGTGGTAGGAATGCATTTAGAACATTTCACTTAAATGACAAGGTTGAGAAAATGGAGTCATTTCTGTACAAAAGGTCTCTGAAAGAAAAAAGTCTGCATATCATTAAGCAGGATAACCTTTTATACAAGATTTAAAGAAAGCACAACATGTTTGAGTGTAGAAATACATGAACATAGGAAGTATATATATATATTAGTAATTGATTCACAAGAGGAATTTTCATTTTGAAAAGGGACTTATCATAAGGTTCTTAAAATGGAGAGTACTTCTTAGGTCATGCAAGTTTTTATTGACAGATTATTGCTTATTTGACAACCACTAAGGACATAGGCTAAGAGGAAGTTAAAGTGTAGGAATTAATGTGGAATATCTACCTGCACAAATCATCTTGTTTCTGAAATTAAAATATAAGCCAATGGGGAAAACAGGAGATCATTAAAATTTTATTTCTTGAGCACTTACTATGAACCAGGTATTTTATATAAACTATCTCATGTAATTATCACATAATCTCTATGAACTATAAATTAGCTTCACAAACAGACTGAAGCTTGCTCAGTGTTGTACAGCAAATAAAAGTGGTGGAACTGATTCAAATTCATTTTTGTCTTCAAGGATTATACTATTTATATATTATAAGCCAATGAAATTGATTTAGAAAATGGCTAAGTACGTGCATTTTTTCCAGCCTTGGGACTAACATATACAGTAAAAACACATGCATGGATAAACCTAGTTTTAAATTCTTAAGCATAATTCAGTAAATAGCCTGAGATTATTTCCCTTGCTGTTTATTCAGTATGGTCTCCAAGAACTTCCTTTACTAGGAAGGTCCAACTGCTTTGACAGTGATTTTATAAAACATTCCAAAGCCAGAGAAGATTTCTGAATTTCCTTCTGGTTGGGATGATCTGAATTGGATCTCCCTTCCATTAGGGTGACTGATTTGTATCATATATAACTTCAGGTTTTGAGGTTTCTTGCAAGTCTAATTAAGGTGCATTTATTATAACAGTGTGGTGTGGTAAGAAGAACATGGATACTGTAGTTAAATAAGACAATGTTCTAATTCCTCTTTTCCCAGTCATTAGCTATAAAACCTTGGTGAAATCACTTAACCTTTCTGGGCCTCAGTTTCCCCATCTGTTAACCATTTTCTATTTAAGAAAAACATTAACTTTCCTTAAATGGAATCACTTCTCTGTGTTTACTCCCAATAATAGGAGTGTTTCAGCAAATCATACCTCTGATCACACAAGATGGGTCTTGGATGAAGACATAACCAGATTAATGATAGTTATACTCAAGACTTTTAGGGGAAATAAGCTGTTTTCCATTGGATGTGAAGCTGAAGTGATATGAATCTGGAGCTTCTGTGGCCATTTTATGATTGCAAGAGGGCAGAGTATCTCAGAATAAACCAGACCCAGAGTCTGAGAGAATCAGGTCCTGGTTAAATCATTTGCAGTCTTGCATAAAGCTTTACCTGAACTTAGCAAGATTCATCCTTGAGGTTTTCATTTATATGAATTGATAAGTCCCTCTTCTTCTTTAATTCTTTTCCCTTTAAAAAAAAATCCAGTTTGAATTGGCTTTTCTATCCATTCAAATCAAAATAGCCTTAATTGTTATACAATCTACTAAGGTTGAGTCTGTGGAAATCAAATGAAATATTGTTTGAAAAAATGCTTGGTACAGAATCTAACATATAAAGACGTCTATAAGGGTTATCCTTTCTCTTCCTGCAATAGTATCCCTAGGGCCTGGGCCCAGAAGGGACTACTATTTAATTCAAATGATATAATTTGTGTTTCTGTGTGACTTAGGAGACCTTTGCACAGGGAGAGTTGACAGCATTCAGCAGTAATCAGCAGCTGAGCTCCACCACTTTCCCAGATCTTCATACACAGACTATAGACCATCTCAGTGAATCCTCTTCAATGTCCAAATGCTGAAGTGGACTTTTATTTCTCTTCATACAGAAGCTGTCTAAACAAAGGGTCACTTCAAGTCCTGGGTATTGAGATGATTGATGGCTTACATGTATCAGGAACAGGGAGCACACGTATAGCTCAGCTCTCTATCACTGTTGGTTGAGCTTCTGTAATCACAGACTTGGGTGAATCAATTCTTCATTCGTTTTTCTGTTGTTGTTTTTTTTTTTTACTTTGGCTCATTCAATCTTTATGTTTATATATATATATATATATATATACACACAAATATATACATATATATATATACACACACATATATTTGTATATTTGGGATAGTAACAGTTTATCCGTGATATATGTTGCCAGTATTTTATGTTTTTTTACGATAGGCTTTTGTTTGCTTGGCTACAGGGCTTTTGTTTTTCAATGCTGTCAAACATAGCAGTCTTTTTTTTTTTCTTGCATGTAGATTTTGGATTATTAGAAAGTCTTTGCCCACACTCAGGCTATAGAATTCACCCCTGTTTCCTGGCCGAGTGTGGGCCAGTCCTGTTCTTTGCCCCTAACTCTTTTTATTTAAAGTTTATTGGGGTGACAATGGTTAGTAAAGTTACATAGGTTTCAAGTGTACAATTCTGCAATATATCATTTATATCACATTGTGTGTTCACCACCCAGAGTCAGTTCTTTTTTCTTTTTTTTTGGGGGGCGGTATTTATACCTTTTTGTATTTACATTTTAAAAATTAATTTTAGGTGTATAAAATAATACGATAGTTAGACATTTACACCCCTCACAAAGTGAAAATGCTTGGCCCAATCTACTACCGCTCTGTTATCATATATAGCTGTTACAATTCCATTGATTCTATTCCCCCTATGCTGTACTCCACATCCTGTGATGACTATATATATATATATATATATATATATATATATATATATATATATATATATTTATATATATATATTTTTAGTTTACATTCAATATTATTCTACTTCAGCTTCAGGTGTACACTGCAGTGGTCAGGCCTCTACACCATCCATGAAGTAAGCTCCCTAATAAGACAAGTGTCCATCAAATACCCTACCAAATCTTTAGAACATTATTAATTATATTCCCCAAACAGTCTTTTGTATCCTTGTGTCAATCTTGTGGTTACAATTTGTGCTTTCTAATCCCCTCGCCTTCTCCCTCATTCCTATGCTCCTCCCATCTAACAACCCTGTTTTTTTTCTCCATATCTCTGAGACTGTTTCTGATTAGTTTGCTCACTTATTCTGTTCTTTAGATTCCACATATAAGTGAGATCTTATGGTCTTTGTCTTTCTCTGTCTGACTTATTTCACTTAGCATAGTGTTCTCTAGGTCCACCTACATCGCAGCAAATGGAAAGGTTTCATTCTTCTTTATAGCCGAGTAATACTCTATTGTATAAATGTACCAACGTTTCTTAATCTAGTCGTCCACTGATGGGCATTTCAGTTGTGTTTCCATGTCTTGGCTATTGTGACTAGCACTGCAATAAACATAGGGGTGCATAAGTTTTTTTCAAATTAGCATTCTGGATTTGTCTGGATAGATACCTGAGAAGGGATTTGCTGGGTAATTCCATTTCCAGTGTTTTGAGATACCTCCATACTGATTTCCATAGTGGATACACCAATCAGCAATCCCACCAACAGTGCAAAAGGGTTCCCTTCTCACCACATCCTTGCCAGTACTTTTTGTTTGTTGATTTATTGATGACAGCCATTCTGACTGGAGTGAGGTGGTATCTCATTGTGGTTTTTATTTGCATTTCTCTAATGATTAGTGAAGTTCAGCATTTTTTCATATGTCTGTTGGCCATCTGTATGTCCTCTTTAGAAAAATGTCTCTTCTAGTCCTCTGCCCAATTTTTAATTGGGTCATTTGTTTTTTTGGTGTTGAATTCAATGAGATTTTTATAAATTTTGGATATTAATCCTTATCAGATTTATGACTGACAAATAACTTCTCCCATTCAGTAGAGTGCTTTTTTGTTTTATTGATGATTTCCTTTGCTATGAAGAAACGTTTTAGTTTGATGTAATCCCATATGTTTCTTTATTTATTTTTTTACTTCCCTTACCGAGGGGATATATCAGTAAAAATATTACTCAGGGTAATGTCTGCAAATTTACTTCCTATATTTTATTTATGGAGTTTCATGGTTTCAGATCTTACATTTAAGTCTTTAATCCATTTTGAATTTGTTCTTGTATATGGCTTAAGGAGGTGGTCCAGCTTCATTTGTTTGCATGGGTCTGTCCAGATTTCCCAGCACCATTTATTGAATAGACTGTATTTAACCTAATGTAAATTATTTCTTCTGTTGTCATAGATTAAATGACCATATAGGTATGGATTTATTTGTGGTCTCTCTATTCTGTTCCATTGATCTATGTGTCTGTTTTGATACCAGTACCATGCTGTTTTGATTACTAGAACCTTGTAGTATAATTTGATGTCAGGAATCATGATACCTCCCACTTTGTTCTTATTTCTCAAGATTTCCATGGCTATTCGGGGTCATTTATAGTTCCATACAAATTTTAGGATTACATGTTGTGTTTCTGTGAAAAGTGTCATTGGGAATTTGATACGAATTGCATTGAATCTATACATTGCCTTAACCAGTATGGGTATTTTAACTATATTAATTCTTCCTATCCATGAGCGTGGTATGTGTTTCCATTTATTTGTATCTTCTTTAATTTCTCTCTCCAGTGTCTTATAATTTTCTGAGTACAGGTCCTTTACCTCTTTGGTTAAATTTATTCCTAAGTATTTTATACTTTTTGAAGCAATTGTATGTGGGATGTTTTTCTTAATTTCTCCTGATAGTTTATTGTTGGTGTATACAAATGCAACTTATTTCTGAATATTACTTTTGTATCCTGCTATTTCACTAAATTCATTTATCAGTTATAATTTTTTGGTGGAGTATTTGGGGTTCTTTATATATAGTGTCATGATATCTGCATATAATGATAATTTTACTACTATCCTTTCCAATTTGGATACCGATCATTTCTTTTTCTTGTCTGATTGCTGTTGCTAGAACATTCAGAACTATGTTGAATAAAAGTGGAGGAAGTGGGCAACATTGTCTTGTTCCTGATTTTAAGGGGAATGGTTTCAGCTTTTCCCCATGGAGTATTATGTTAGCTATGAGTTTATCATATATGGGCTTTAGTATGTTGAGATATGATCCCTCTCTTCCCACTTTGCTAAGAGCTTTTATCACAAATGGCTGATGGAATTTCTCAAATGCTTTTTCTACATCTGATTTTTATTTTTTATTTTTTGATGTGGTGTGTCACATTAATTGATTTGCACATATTGATCCAACCTTGCATACCAGGAATGAATCCCACTTGACCATAGTGTATGATCTTTTTAATGTATTGCTGAATTCTGTTTGCTAGCATGTTGTTGAAGATGTTTGCATCTATGTTCATTAGGGGTATTGGCAAGTAGTTTTCTTTTCTTGTAATGTCTTTGTCTGATTTTAGGATCAGGGTGATAGTGGCTTTGTAAAAAGAGTTTGGGGAACATCTCTCCATCTGGATTTTTTGGAATAATTTGAGTAGAATAGGTGATAAATCATTTTTGAATGTTTGGTAAAATTTACCTGTAAAGCCATCTAGTCCAAGGCTTTTGTTTGTTGGGAACTTGTTGATTACTGATTCAATTTTACTGGTAGTAATCGGTCTATTCAGATTTTCTGTTTCTTCTTGAACTAGCCTTGGGAGGTTGTATGCTTCTAGAAAATCATCCATTTATTTTAGATTGTATGATTTATTGGCATATAGTTGCTCATAGTATTTTCTTAAAATTTTTGAATTTCTGTGGTGTCTGTTGTCACTTCTCTTTCATTTCTGATTTAATTAATTTGTGTATTCTCTCTCTCTCTCTCTCTCTCTCTCTCTCTCTCTCTCTCTCTCTCTCTCTCGTCTGACTAAAGGTTTGTCAATTTTGTTTATCTTTTCAAACAACCAGCTCTTGGTTTCATTGGCCTTTTGCATTTTTTTGGTCTCAATTTTGTTTATATCTGCTCTGATCTTTATTATTTCCTTTCTTGTACTTTCTTTGTTATTTTGCTGTTCTTTTTCCAGTTCTCTTAGGTATGAGGATAGACGTTGATTTGAAATTATTATTTTTTTAAAATTTTTATTATTTATTTATTTATTTATTTTTAAAGATTTTTATTGGGGAATTGGGGGGATAGAAACAGTGCTGGGGAATTGGGGGAAGGGGAACAGACAAGTTGCTGTCGTTTTTTTTCTTCAGTCTAGTTGTGGAGGACACTGCTTCACCGGCCCAAGTTGGCACCATCACTGCGCTCTTCCCAGGCGAGCTTCTGGACGGCCGCTCACTGCAGCTGCTGGCCGCTCACACTGGCTGCTGACTACATACAGTAGCCCATGGCAACCCACTGCCACAGGAGCTGCAGCCTACACCGTCACAGGCAACTCTCAGCAGCCCAGCTCCAGGTCGAGCTGCCGCTCAGCATCTCAGCTGCAGAGGGCAGTGTCACTGGCCCTCACATGTGGGATCCGAACCGGGGCCCTCTGGCCTCCCAAGCCAGTTCCTACCCATCGCGCCACTCGGCCGGCCCTGAAATTATTCTTGTTTCTTTAGGTAGGACTGCATTGTGATGAATTTTCCTCTAAAGACTGCTTTCACTGCGTCACATAGATTTTGGGTAGCTGTGTTTTCATTTTAATTTGTCTCAAGGTATTTTTTATTTCTTACTTGATCCATTGTTGACACATTCATTATTTAGTTATTCTGCCTCCATATATTTGTGTGTTTTCCAATTTTTTCTTGTAATTGATTTCCAATTTCATAGCACTGTGGTCAGAGACGTTTGATATGATTTCAACTTTCTTAAATTTATTGAAACTTGTTTTTCTGGCCTAACATGTGTTCTATCTTGGAAAATATTCCATGTGCACTCCAGAAGAATGTATATTCTTCAGCTTTGGGGTAAAGTGCTCTAAAAATATTGATTAAACCCAAGTGGTCTAATGTATCATTTAAGGTCCTGTTTCCATACTGAGTTTCTGTCTAAAGGATCTTTCCCTGGGTGTCAGTGGTGTGTTGAAGTCCCCTACTGTGATAATGTTACTGTTGGTCTCTGTCTTTACATCCATCAATATCTTTTTCATATATTTAGGTGCTCCTATGTTGGTGGCATAAATGTTTACTAGGGTCATGTCCCCTTGTTGGATCAATGCTTTTATTATTATGTAATATTCTTTTTTTGTGTTTTATTATATTCTTCATTTTAAAGTCTATTTTGTCTGATATAAGTATTGCTACTCTAAATTTTTTTTCAATTACATTTGCATTAAATATCTTACTCCATCTCTTTACTTTCAGCCTGTGTGTGTCTTTTGACTTTTGATCTGAGGTGAGTCTTTTGTATACAGCATATGCATGGATCTTGTTTTCTTATCAACTCAGCCACCCTATGTCTTTTAATTGGCACACTTAATCCATTTACATTTAAAGAGATTATTGATAGGTACATAGTTACTTCCATTTTGTTATTTGTGTTTCTGGCTTTCCTTAGTAACATTGTGTTCATCTTTCTTGTGCTTAAAGAAGCCCTTTTAACATTTCCTGCAATGCTGGCTTGGTAGTAATGAATTTCTTTACCTTATTCTTTTCTGGAAAGCTCTTTATCTCTTCTTCAATTTTAAACGTTAGCCTTGCTGGGTAAAGCAATCTAGGTTGTAGGTCTTTGTTTTTCATCACTTTGAATATTTCCTGCCACTCCCTTCTGGCCTGCAAAGTTTCTGTAGAAAAGTCAGCTGATATTCATATGAGGGTACCCTTGTAAGTAACACACTGTCTTTCCTTGCTGCTTTTACGATTCTCTCTTTTTCTTTAACCTTTGCCATTTTATCTATAATGTGTCTTGGTGTGGGCCTGATTGGATTCATCTTGGTTGGAAGTCTCTGTGCTCCTGGGCTTGTATGTCGATTTCCTTCACCAGGTTAGGGAAGTTTTCAGTCATTATTACTTGAAATATGTTCTTGATCCCTTGTTCCCTTTCTTCTCCTTCTAGTATTCCTATGATGCACATGATGTTGCGCTTGATGTTATCCGACAGTGTCTTAAACTATTTCAATGTTTTTTATTCTTTTTCTTTTTGTGGTCCACTTGGGTGATCTTTGCTATCTTGTCTTCTAATTTGTTCATTTGATACTCTGCTTTATTTAATATGCTGAGAATTTCTTTGAGTGTGTCTTTAATTTCAGTTATTGTATTCTTTAATTCTGATTCATTATATTTTATGATTTCTGTATCTTTCTTTGGGTTTGCTATCTCTTTGGTGAAATTATCGATAAGTTCCTTAAAATTCTTATAATCAATGTTCTAAACTCTGTCTCAGATAGGTTGGTTGCTCTGTGTCATTTAGTTCCATTTCTGGAAGTTTCTTCTGGTTTTTTATTTTCGACATGTTTCTTTGTTTCCTCATACTGGCTGACTTGCTGTGTTTGCTTTGATGTATTAGGTAGATCCTCTATGTCTCTCAGTCTTTGTTGGGTGGTCTTATGTAGTATGTCTTTTATTTTTGAATTGCACAGTCCCATTTTCTTGTGCATGTGTTCCAGAGGTGTCTTTTTTGTTGTTTGTATTCTCCTGTGGAAGTTGAGCTTTACTTGCTTTTGGCTTGTTAGTGGGCAGGATTGTCTCCCAGACTGACTGGCTGTGAGAATTGGCTATGCTCACAATATATGAGCTGCTTTGTGAGGGTTGACACTTCAGATGAGGCTTGGCCACTGTAGGCATTCGTGCCTGTAGAGAATTCCCTTTGGGTGTGTCACTTGTATGTCAAACTCGGTCATGTTCTGGCTTGGTCTGGAGTTGGTCTCTGTGTATTGATTCCTGTGCCTCTTGTGCTGGACCTTCTTGCAGGGCAATTTCAGAGCAAAACAAACCAGCAAGCACAACAACAAAAACAGCAACAAAATACACTCATACATAAAACAACCAACATTGAACACAACAAAAATATCAAAAATAAAAAAAGCAAAACAAAAATAACAAAACAAAAAAATAACAACACCAAATAAAAAATCAATACAGAAAAATGGAAAGAAGAAGAATAAGTAGAGCAAGGAAAAGCAAAAATAAAAGAATAGAGAGACAGAGGTGAAAAAAAGGAAAAATATATATCTAAAAATGATAATAATAATAATAATAAAGTTAATAAAAAACAGTGTCAGTATTGGCCTAAGTCCACCAAGCTATGTCCAGGTTGTTCTCTACTGTAGAAAATCTCCTCTTCATCTTGTGGAGGTGGAGCTCACCACCTTGTGCCCAGAGTGACCATGGGAATGCAGTTCTAGGTGGTCAGGGCTATGGAGTGTTATTAATAGTTTTTACAAAATCAGTACAATTTCTGCTCTTGCCTACATAAATGCATGCTGAAAACACAACAAGCAGTCACAGAGAGGCGGACTTCTTCTCTGTGTGCAGGCGTCCTGGGTCTTAAGGCACTTATTCCTTTGGGGGGTATGAAGGGCATGAGATTTCTGAACTTCTGAAAGCCTAGTTATGCCTCTGCAACCCGCTGTTAACACCTGCATGTATCTTAGCAGCTCTAATTGTTCTACCAGAAGCCACCCAGAAAAGGTGTGGGCTGGGTAGGCAGGTGCCTTTGTCTCCCTGGCCAGCCCAGCAACAATATCACGCTCCCAGCCACTTTCCTAGGTTACAGTTGTCAAACTTATCTTTCCAGGTCTTGAGGACCACTGTTCCTCTGTAATCTGACACTCCTGCTTTCCTTTCTGTGACCTGCTTAGAACTCTGGAAGGGCTGGGGTAGGGAGAGCTGTGGGAGATTTGGGGGAGGGGTCCGGGCACAGTGCTTTCTCTGCTTTGTGCCTCATCTTGAAATCCTAAGCCAAAGTTCTCAGCTGAGGTCTCTGCCTCAAACACTGGGTACCACTGTCGTATATGCTGATTTCTTGGCAGGACTGTAGGGCACAGGGAGAGAATCCACAGCCTGGCTGTAGCAATCTCCAGCCTGCATCCTAGGGCATTGTATCTCTGTGGCTGCAGGGCCATGTCTCCACACTTCTCCCTTCCTTCTCCCCCCACTTTTCCAGTTTGCACACCTTCAGGTAATCCTCACATGTGTCTCGTAGCTGTCCTGTGTGATGAGCAGAGAATCCTTTGATGAGTTATAGATGTTAAATTTGTGGTCACTCAAGAAATCCACCTCATGCCACCATTTCTATGACTTATAGCTTCTTTTCTATTTAAACTAAGTACTGGCTTTCTTCTTGTTTTATTCTGAATGGCATTGTGTTGATGATTAAATTACCAAATGAACAAATTAATGGTTTTGAAATCTAATAGAACATCCTTCATTCATATGTGGCATATAAAACTAAAAGCAATAAGTGAACAAGACTAACAAACAAGTAAAAAAAAGTTGTAGACACAGACAACAGTTTAATGGTTACCAGAGGGTAAGGGGGTGGGTGGGGTTGAAGAGGGTAAAGCGGGTCAAATATATGGTGATGGAAGGTGAACTGCCTCTGCGTGGTGAGCACACAATGTAACATATAGATGATGTACTATAGAAATGTACACTTGAAACCTATATAATTTTACTAACCAACGTCACCTCTATAAATGTAATAAAGATAAAAAAGAAATTGGGTATTTTTAACTTTTTTTTAGATAAACATTATAATCATTGTCACAAGTTACAAATATTTTTATTGAAAATTTTTATTGGAATTTCCTCCAGTTTATAGACTTAATTTGTCAATGAATTGACATCTAGATACTCTTGACTCTTTCCATTCAGAAATATGGTATGCATCTTCATTAAAAAAAAGTCTTTTAAGTACCTTAATTTTAAAGTATTTTAAAACATTCATCCTGCATATTTTACAAAGTTTATTTCTATTGTTTAATCATATTTTCTTTTTAGTTTTTAACTGGTTGTTTTGTGTTTATGTATAAGGAAGTTACAGATTTTTAAGCAATCATTTTGTAACTAGCCATCTTACTGAAATCTTACTAGTTTTAATAAATTTGAAATTTTTGGTTTTCCAGATCAGTAGTAATATCCATAATAAATAAAACTTTTGTTTGTTTTTTTTCAAATATTTCTATTTCATTAAAATATCTACAATATCTGGAAAGAATATTAAATGATAGTGGTGATATTGTCCATCTTGCCTTTGTCTTTATTGTTATAGTAATGTTTCTAGAATTTTATGGTCAAGTATTTTATTTCTTTATCATCTTAAGATAATATATGCATAGCCATTATTTAGTAAGTGTTGCTTTTATTTAGAAATGAATGTTGAAAATGACCATTTCTAAATAAAAGCAACACTTATTAAATAATGGCTATGCATATATTATCTTAACACATTGAGGACAGGGCATTTAAATGTATAGATGCAAATCTGCATCACCAGTCCACAATGTGTTAACATGGAAGGAGAACTGACTCTAGGTGGTGAACACATAATGTGATATATAGATGATGTATTACAGAATTGTACACCTGAAATCTATGTAACCTTACTAGCAACTATCATCCCAATAAGCTTTAATTAAAAAGAAAAGAAATGTTTAAAAAAAAAAAAGAAAAGAAAAGAAATGGATGTTGATTTTTAAAAAATATTTTATTGGGGAATTGGGGGAGAGGAACAGTGTTGGAGAACTGGGAAAGGAAAACAGCCAAGTTGTTGTCCTTCAATTTTAGTTATGAAGGGTGCATCAAGCTCAACTCCAAGTCCAGTAATGCCGCTCAGCTCAAGGTGCTATGTTCAATTAGTTGTGAGTGGGTGTAGCCACCATTCCATGCTGGAGTTGAACTGGCAGCCTTGTTGTTAAGAGAGCATGCTTTATCCTCTGAACCACCTGGGTGGCAGCTCAGCTCAAGGTGTTGAGTTCAGTCTTTTACTTGCTGGCGGGCATAGCCCACCATCTGGAACAGACACCTTTGTAGTTAGGAGCATGTGCTCTCACCAGCTGAACCATCTTGCCACCTGTTGGCAGCTCTATGGCAACTGAGCTCGGGTGCAACTCACTGGCCCATGTGGGAATTGAACCAGCAATCCTGTTGCTCAGAGTTCACACTCTTGAATAAGCTCTTAACAAGCTGAGCCAATCGACCAGCCCATGGATGTTGAAATTTCATCATTGTTTCCTTTTTGATCTATTGATAGGGTAAGATACATTTATCATACATCAGTAAAATCAACCATTATTGATATGAAGTATATAGATTTTAAACCACATATGAATTCTTGAGAAAAGGCAAACTTGGTAACATTTACTATTCTTTTGTAAAATATTTTAAAACTCAATTAGTATAATACTTTGCTCAATAGTTTTGCATTTATAATGATAAATCTCTTTGGTCTTTCATTTTTCATTACTTGTGCTTTCATTTGACAGTCATTTGTTGAGGGCCTACTGTATCTCAGGCACTGTGCTAGGCATGGAGTGTTGTTGATTTTTTTTACCTTTTAAGCCACAGACCTCTCGTATGTTGGGAGAATGTGGAAATACCACACAGTGTTTGAGATATTAAAAGTTTATAAAGTGGGTTAGAACATTTTATATTCTTTTCAGTGATTTGTAATAATTTAAGTAGCATTGGAATTATCTATACTATGGATGTGTGAAATAACAAGTGTTATTGTAAAATCACCAAGTGTTGTTTCTTTTTAAGCATATACCTAACTTTTTCCTCCCTTTTTTGCTGCAATTAATTTTGGGGATTATTCACACATAAAAATTTGGCAGGTCACATTTTATTTGCAAATGTACTTTATTTTATGGATTATTATGATAATGCAGATCTCTCTACATATGAAAAAGAACATTAGGACCAAGAAAGAACACTCCTCTCCCCAATAATATAGTTCATATTTTTCTTTACTTTTAAAGTTTTTCTGTATTTCCTACAACAAACTTTTAAAACAAAGGCAAAATTAAAAATAAGGAGAAACATTAAAAATTTAAATAAGAACTCAAAATATGTTGAAAAGATCAGATATTTTATTCATTCAACTAGATGATGTACTTTGAGAGCACTAGCTAGCAAGCTACCTTTAAATATAGTAGCAATTAAAAATAAATAAATAAATAAATAAACAAATGTAGCAGCAATTAGATTTATATGAGAGGAAAAAATGAACACAGAAGAAAATTCTGTAAAGATTATGCCATGTGTTCTGATTTCATTAATAGAAACCCTGAACAGTTGACATTTATTGTAAGTTTTCAAGGAGAGAAAGGACCAAATAACATGTCTTTGAAAAAAATAGTAACTTTGCTTTATGTCATTTTCAGTCTGAGTTAGAAAGACTGTTATGGCAAAACCACCATCTTTAAGTCTCCAAAAGGCCAACAAGGCTAAACAAGTGGAAGACTGAGCAGGTGTGCTTTTTTTACCTATGGTTTTCTTATAGACTCAAACATTCAGTTTGGATAATTGCACATTGCTCATGGAGCAAGGAGAGAGGATCAAAGGACTTAGGGAATTGTAATGCTCTTTGCATGTGTTTTCTCATTTAAGCTACACACTCATACCTATTTAATGAATCAAATACTATTATAGTTGTTTCATTAAAATGAGAAAATAAGATTGGAAACAAGTCAAGTAACCTGCTCAAGGTCATGCAACTAGTAACAGGTAGAGTCGAGTTTTGAACCTAGGCTGTCTGACTCCACTGTCTGAGCACATTAATCTCCAGGCTTCCCTTGGTGTGTACAATGCTCAGGTTAATGTGACCAGACATTGCTAATGTGACCAGATCTTCTGACATATTTTGTCTCCATATATTTCTAGCCTTCTCTGACAGGCTAGACCTTCACAGTAACTTATTTTCTCCTCTCCATTGATAACTGCCAGACTGCCAGAATATAGCTAGGTATAAAGTGCTACCAGCAGAAGCCAAAAGAGGGTTTAGTTGGTGGAGCAGTTGTTAGGGAGAATCAAGGGAGACAAACGGCTTTCAAGAATGTCACCAAAACTCTGTCCTCTGAACAGCTGTTTAGAGTATTCACTGCTGGTCATAGCCCTCTGGAGCCCCCTGTTCCAAGATTGGGGAACCTACAGATTAATTATTAATCTGTACAATGATTGCAGAATCCATACCAGCTATCAATACTGATCAGTTTGTGACTTGCTTTATAAATATTAACCAAAAATTTAACATCACTGAACATATAAACAGAATTCACAGTTTGATAGAGGGTGATTAAGGTGAACAATCAGCACATTTGGCCCCACTAAAACAGAGTTAAATGTGGGAAACAGGAAGTGACATTAAGAAAATTACAATCTGGTTTCTTAGTGACATTTGAGAGATTATTGCATTAATAAAATAAGAGCAAGATGCTCAAAGAGGAATTGAGGAATAAAAATTACTTTCTCAGGCCCCCTACTTATCCTCTGCTAAACTTTATCTTAGTACCTTATTTGTATTCTTCCTAGCACTTAAGAAATTTTGCAAGCATTTGTTTATTTTTCTGTTTACTTTTCCTCTACATCCTTTCCTCATCTTCTACTAAAATACAATTCCATGAGAATAGTGATAAGATCAGTTTTATTCACTTTTTAAATTCCCATCCCAACTTTATATTGCACAGTGCTTGCTATGGAATAAGCGATCAGCATATATTTGCTTGATGAGTTAGAATTAAAAAACCCATTACTAATATAAAATAAACAAAATGACTCAATAGAGATGACAAATAGAAGGAAGGACACTGCTGAAACACAAAGTACTGAATTTATAATACCCACTCAGCAACTTTCCCCTTAAAATTGAGATGGAGATAAAACATAACAGAAAATACAGTGTTGGAAGGTATAGATTTAAACAACCATTCAGTTTATGGGGAGGTAGTAGATAATGTTTATATTTTACTATTAATAAAGAGATATAGGTTAAAATGAATTTTTTGAAATGTAAAGGGAAACTCAGAAGCCATGAAAAAACAGATTGATTTGTTGGCTACACAAAACCCAAAACTTCTATATGATTAAAAATATATAATAAAATTAAAAATTAAACAATTGAAAATTGGGAAAACATATTTGCTACATATAATACAAAAAATAGTTAATTTCTTTAATTTACAAAAAGTTTTTATGAATCAGGAAAGAAAATGAGGAACAACAGTGCAGAAGACATATAAATAGGCAGTTTACCAAAGAAATAAAAAAAAATATATGTAATAATTTTCAACTTCACACATAAAGAAAAAAAGGCCAAAATAATGAGATTTCACCTTTCATTTATCAGGTTAACAAAAATTAACTGTTGCATGAAACCTAGTGTTGAAGAAGATGTTGGAAAATGAAAAATTTATACAATATTGATTAGAGTGAAAATTTATGAAAACTATCTGGGAAACAATTTACAATATCTATGACAAATTCAACTACATATACATTTTGATTCAATCATTTGCCTTTTAGCAATATTTTAGGGAATATTCTTATAAAGGATAACCTCAATATTTATTGTAGCATTTGTGTGTGCATGTGTGTGTGCATTTGTGCAGTGTGTCAGCACATGATAACAAAAAATGAAAAACACCAAAATATTCATTATTAGAGAACAGAATAAATAAACTGATTAATTCATATAATGAGATAATATGTATTACTGAAAGAATAAGGTTGCTCTGGATATGCACATGCGGAAGAACTTTGAGATGTAATATTAACTGTAACAGACAATCAAGGTTTAATATTATCTCTTATAAGAGATGTATAAATAAATATATACAGTACTTACCTGACTTACGAACATTCAAGTTGCAAACTTTCATAGATACAAATGGACCTCGCATTATGAACATTGGTAGATGCCAACAAATCATGGAAGTAGCTCACATGTCTGCTCTTGTCAGTTGTTGTACTGTACTGTATCACCATTTTAAGGTAACTGTAAAAGCAAAAATAGTTTATTTATAGTATTTTTTGTGTAATTTTTTTATGTTTTACCTTGTATATTTGTGTCAAAGGTGTATAAGACTCACTTTGTCAGACTTACAGATGAATCTGACTTATGAACATTCTCCCGGAATGGAATGCGTTCGTAAGTTGGGGACTTACTATATAGGAATGAAGGAAGCATAAGAAATTATAGTTACCAGTTGCTGAGTTGGGTGAGAGAAAGTTTCAATTTTCCCTCTGTGCCCTTTAACACTATTTGATTTTCAAAACTTAGTATACATTACTTCTGTTTTAAATATATTCACATTTTGGGTCGTTGGGAAAGTCATGATGTAGTTTTCTATTTTTTGTTGCAAAAATGTGTCATGACTTTTCCGATGACCCAATAGGTTAAGGTGGGGGATTCTGTGATCATTTTTATTATTTTTGTTTTCTTTTTATTCCTCTGCATTTAAGAAAGAATATTATATTAAATGTAAGATAATAGTAGAGCAGACCTATAATATGGCATTTCCAAATAACTAGGAAGTATAAAAGAATAAAGAATACTTGATCAGTTCATCAAAGTCAAGAATACGTAAAAATACAGAATAAAAGAATGAAATTTTAAGCTATCTCACTTGAAGTTCAGTATATTGAGTGGACAAAATAATGAATAGAAAAATGTAAATAGTATTATTAACAAGCTCAGTTTTATATAGATACACATGTGCCATACATAGTTTGGATAATTTATAACAATTTAACATATAAAAGGTCACAGAGAATACATGGAGGGACTCCATCACATTCCTTGGAAGGAATTGTATGGAAGGACTAAATATTTTAATTTTACTATTTTTTTGATTGGCTGGAATATTGTATTTTTTTTAAATTAACACCTAGACTTCCGGTAAGATGGCGGAATAGACAGCCTCTGTGCCAACTACCTTCCAGGATCACAGCAAAATTACAAATAATTTATAAAATATTCAACCTTGGAAGTTCCCTGGACCCTAGATGAACAGAACCTCTAAACAAAGGACTTAAAGAGGAGGCCACATCGAGCCCGGTAGGAGGGGTGGAGATGAGAGAGGGCGAACCCCGTGAGGGTCACCTCAGTGGTGGGGAGGCTTCTCCGGTTGGGGGCAAGACCCTCCGGCCCCACACCGCAATCACCACCCCAGAGTTGCGTTGCCAGGAAGAGGAGTTCTACGATAGCTGGAAGGAGAAAATAGTGAGGACTCTCTTTGCTCAGCTCGGTGAGGCTGGGGGCGTCTGGAGAAACAGTGGAGCTGGCAAACCGACTCGCTCGCTGGTGAGCACTCACCCGGTTCCTGGTGGAGGGAGTGGCTTTGTGAGCGGGACTCAGGAGCCTCTGGGAAGGACTGAACTGAGTGCCTTTGGCGTGGGAGCTGGAGGTTTGTGGAACCACTGTTCCACCGGTGCACAGGAGGTCACCATTTTTTTCAGGGCTGGGTCCTCCCACAGAAGCACAGGTCTGGGACTGCATTGGTCTGCTGGAATTGGCGCAGGAGTGCGTGTGTGCGTGCGTGCATGTGCGCGTGCACATGCGGCCTTGGATCAAACCCTCCATACTGTTTGTGCTGCGTAGCCAGGGAAATGCCGGGCAAGCGCTCTCGGACTACAACAGACCCGGAAGTGCGCGACTCGCCTTAGGTCCCTGATTTCCGCACTGCGCATGCAGAGTTGTCTTGGTGGCAATTGGCTGTCGGGCTGCTTGGCATGATCTTAGAGTGGCTGATAGGGACAGGCTGAGACAGGGAGTTTTCCTGGAAGTGTAGGGCCACGAGCTGTGTGCCTGCGTGACTCAGCCGAGGCTTTCCAGGTGAGTTTGTGTGGGTTCACTTCCGATGCAGTAGTGCATGCTACTCTGACTTGGTGGGAGCAACTGACCACACCCTGTGGTGCCTTGGGGGCCTGCCCCACCCACCTAGAGCTGTGTTGCCAGGGGCACCCTGAGCCCCTGGTCCCTAGCTCCTACCTCTGCAGGCCACAGAGGGTTTTTTGCAGCAGCAGACAGCCCACAACAACCTGTGAGGATTTTTGGTGGTGAGCATAGTTCCAAAGCACAAAGCAACTAATTGTGGGAAGCTTACTTCAAGTCTAGACGGAGGTCGGCGCATGACGCACTGAGCCCTTCCCCCCAGCAGCTGGTGCTGAGTTGCTCAGAATCTCTCCATTGCTGAGCAAGTGGTCTGCAGTGCAGATTACAGCTGGCAGAGAGCCCCTCCTTTATTTTTCTTTTTTTTTCTTTTTTTTCCTCTTTCTCTTTTTTTTCTTTTTTCTTTTATCTTTCTAGGTGATCTAATACATCAAAGCAATAAGAGTGACAGCCAGAATGAAGAAACAAAGAAACATGTCCCATGTAAAAGATCAGAAGAAACCTCAAGAAATGCAACTAAATGAAACAAAGGTATCCAACCTTTCAGAGACAGAGTTTAGAACACGGATGATAAGAATGTTTCAAGAACTTAAGGAGGACATAAAAAAGGATAGAGAAATCATAAAAAAACAACCAGGTAGAACTAAAGAATACAATAACTGAAATGAAGAACACACTCGAAGGACTCACCAGTAGATTAGATGAAGCAGAGGATTGGATCAGTTATTTAGAAGACAAAGTAGCAGAAATCACCCACTTGGAACAACAAAAAAATAAAAATAAAACACAATGAAAATAGTTTAAGAGACCTGTGGGACAACATCAAGCGCAACAACATTCGCATCATAGGAATACCAGAAGGAGAAGAGAAGAAGCAAGGGATCGAGA
>NW_017731631.1:1832948-1881598 GCF_001890085.2 Hipposideros armiger
ACCTATTCTCCTCAAACTATTCCAAAAAATACAGAAGGAGGGAAGGCTCCCAAGCACATTTTATGAGGCCACTATTACTCTGATCCCAAAGTCAGACAAAGATATTACAAAAAAAGAAAACTACAGGCCAATATCCCTAATGAACATAGATGCAAAAATCCTCCACAAAATACTAGCAAACCGAATTCAGTGTCACATTAACAAGATCATACACCACGATCACGTGGGATTCATTCCTGGTATGCAAGGTTGATTTAATATCCGCAAATCAATTTCTTGTTTCTTTAAAAAAACGCCATTGGGATTTTGATGGGGATTGCGTTAAATCTGTATATTGCTTTGGGTAACATGGCCATTTTAACTATGTTGATTTTTCCAATCTATGAACACGGAACGTCTTTCTATCTCTTTGTGTGTCCTTCAATTTCTTTTAAAAAATGTCTTATAGTTTTCAGTGTATAGGTCCTTCACATCCTCAGGTAAGTTTATTCCTAGGTATTTTATTCTTTTTGTTGCAGTTGCAAAAGGAATTTAAAAAATTATTTCTTTGTCTGAAATTTCATTGTTAATATATAGGAATGCCATGGATTTTTGTAGATTGATTTTGTAGCCA
Organism: Hipposideros armiger; assembly: GCF_001890085.2. NCBI lineage: Eukaryota > Metazoa > Chordata > Mammalia > Chiroptera > Hipposideridae > Hipposideros > Hipposideros armiger. Next base: position 1,833,562 of record NW_017731631.1, read on the forward strand.
GTAACTTTACCGTATTTATTGTTTGCTAATAGCTTTTTGGTGAAGTCTTTAGGGTTTTCTATATAAAGAATCATGTCATCTATAAAAAGTGACAATTTAACTACTTTATTCCTAATTTGGATGCCTTTTATTTCTTTCTCTTGCCTGAATGCTCTGGCTAAGACTTCCAATACAATGTTGAATAGCAATTGTGATTGGGGGCAACCCTGTCTTGTTCCTACAAAAGGCTTCTGTTTTCCACTATTAATTATGATATTATCTGAAGTTTTGTCATATATGACTTTTATTATGTTAAGGTAATTTCATTCTATACCTATTTTACTAAGTGTTTTAATCAAATGGATGTTGTATCTTGTCAAATGCTTTTTCTGAATCTATTGATATAACCCTATAATTTTCATCTTCTTTTGTGTATGTGGTGTATCACATTTGATTAATTTGTATATGTTGAACCATCCTTATGCCCCTGGGAATGACCCCATTTGGTAGTGATGTATAATCTTTTAAATGCATTGTTGCATTCAGTTTGCTAGAATTTTTTTAAAGAATTTTTGCATCTGTATTTATCAGAGATATTAGTCTGTAATTTTCTTTTTGTGTGTGTTTTCAAATTTTCAGATTTATTAATCTTTTCAAAGTACCTGCTCTTTGTTGCATTTTTTTCTATTGTCTTTTTGTTCTCTATTTCATTTAGTCCTGTTCTGATTTTTATTGTTTTCTTCCTTCTGCTGACTTTGGGCTTTATTTGTTTTCCTTTTTCTAGTTCTTTAAGGTGTAATGTTAGCTTGTTTATCTGGGATTTTTCTTGTTTGTTGAGCTAGGCCTGTAATGATATACATTTCATTCTTATTACTGCTTTTGCTACATCCCATTAATTTTGATAGGATGTATTTTCATTCTCATTTGTTTCTTTGTGTCTTTTGATTTCTCCTCTTATTTCTTTTTTGACTCAGTCATTTTTTAAAAGTATGTTATTTAATCTCCACATATTTGTGGTTTTTCTTGTTTTTTTTTGAAGTTGATATGCAATTTCATAACTTTGTGATCAGAGAATATGCTTGGTATGATTCCAATCTTCTTGAATTTGCTGAGGCTAGTTTTATTTCCCAACATATGTTCTGTTTTTGAGAATGTTCCATGTACACTGGAAAATAATATACAGTCTGATGTTCTAGGGTGAAATGCTCCATAAATGACAATTATGACCTTTTGGTATAACATGTCATTTGGGGCTATTTTTTTGAAATTTTCTGTTTAGATGATTTATCCAAAGCTATCATGATGTGTTTAGGTCCCCTAATATAATTGTGCTTTTGTCAATTTCTCCCTTTAATTGTTAGTAGTTACTTTGTATATTTTTGTTCTACCTGACTGGGGGTATATATATTAATGAATGTTATGTCTTCTTGTTGTATTGTCCCACTCACCTGTGAAATGTCCATCTTTGTCTCATTGCCTTTTTTTTTAATCCTGAAGTCTGTTTCATCTGATATAAATATGGCTACACATTTTTTTATGAATACTATTTGTTTGGAGTATCAATTTCCACCCTTTCATTTTAAGTCTATATTTGTCCTTATAGCTGAGATGCAGCATATGATTGGGTTTTGTTTATTAATCCAATCTGCTATTCTGTGCCTTTTTATTGGAGTTCAGTCCATTTACATTTTAGGTGATTATTGATATATGAGGCTTTCCTGTTATTCTGCCTTTTGTTTTCTGGTGGCTTAGTGTTTCCATTGTTTATATGCTTTTTTGTTGCTATCTGTTATTTAGTGTGGAGGTATTCTTTGATTTTTCCTTTTGTTTCTTCTTTTTTATGTTATATATCTCATTTCTGGATTTTTTTTTAGCTGAGCCATCCTGCCACCTGTTGGCAGCTCAGCGGCAGCTCATCTTGGGCTGGGTTCAAACAGCTGTTGCTCAGAACTCAAACCCTTGAGCAAGCTCTTAACCAATTGAGTCACTCGGCTGGCCCATTTCTGGATTTTTTTGAGTGATCACCATTATGTTTAGATAAAAGAATGTTCCATATTTACAGTAGTCCTTTTTCTTAACATGCTTCTTATCTCCATTGCTCTTTGCAGGTTCATACCTTTACTCTCTCCCCTTTTATGATTTTGTTGTCACAATTTATACCTACTTGTGCTGTGAGTTGGTTTCTGAGTTGTAGTAGCAAGTTATCTTTTGTCTTTTCTTTTTCCTTTTTTTTTCTTCTCTACCATTTATGTTATGTTTAAATGTATAGTGCCATATTTTGTATAGAGGTTTTGATTTCCTGTGTTTGTCTTTCTGTTCCTAATACTGCTCATGGTTTCATAGTCTCTTGATTTTTTGTTTCTGATCATATAGTCACCTTCAGCATTTCCTGTAATGCAGGTTGTGTGTTAGAAAGTTCCCTCAGCTTCCGTATGTCTGGGAAGGTCTTTATTCTTCCTTCACATCTAAAGTATATCTTTGCTGGATATATATTCTTGGTTGATCATTTCTCTCTTTCAACTCTATGAATATTTGATACCCCTTCCTCCTGGCTTGCAGGGTTTCTGCTGAAAAATCTGATGATAGTCGAATGCCCTTTCCTTTGTAGGTACCCAGGCTACTTTGAGAAGTCTTTCTGCCTCATTAACTTTTGACAGCTTTAATACCATGTGCCTTGGGGAAGGCCTGTTGGAATTAAGATAATTAAGTGTTGTATTTCCTTCTTATATTTGAGGATCCAGTTCTTACCACAGATGTGGGAAATTCTCATCTAGTATTTCTTTGAATATATTCTCTATCCACTTCTCTCTCTCTTCTTCTTCTTCTGGTATGTCCACTATTCTTATGTTGCTCTTTCTGATGGAGTCAGAAACTTCTTGTAGAGTTCTTCCATTTCTTTTAACTCTCAAGTTTATCTCTTCTTTGATCTCTGTCATTTCCAGATTTCTATCTTTAATGTCACTGATTCTTTCCTCCATCTGGTCAGCTCTATTACCTAAGCTGGCTATTTAATTCTTCATTAGTTTTGTTAAATTCTTCATCTCCAGAATTTCTATTTGGTCCTTTTTTTTAAATTCAATCTCTTTGGTAAAATGTTCATTTTGTTCTTTGATTGTGTATCTGAGTTCATTAAATTGCCTATCTCGTTTTTCTTGTGTCTCATTGAGTTTTTCTCAGAACTGCAATCTTGAATTCTCTGTCATTTAAGTCATATATTTCCATGCCTTTAAGTTCATGTTCTGGAGATTTTTAATTTACTTTCTGAGCTGCCCTGTTACCTTGGTTATTCATGGCAATTAATGAATTACTATTTATCTTCCTGGGCATCTACAAGAGTGGGTTATGCAATGAGTTGGTATGAAGTGCTCTTTTTTTGCTTTCCAATAAGTTTTGCAGGAATGTTTTATTTTCTTTCCCATTGCAGCCTTTTATTGTCGCTCATGTTGTAGTGTTACTGTTTCTCTTGCAATGCTCTGGATTCTAATGCAATGGGGGTCCTTTTGAAGGTTGGTTTCTCCTCTGTGCACAGGACACCTAGGTCTCAGGGCACCTCCTCTGTGGAAAGAAGTGGACGGCAATAGAATTCTCAGGTTCTGAACTCCCAATGCTGCCCCTGCAGCCTGTTGCAGTGCTTGTGTGTCTCAGTGTCTCTGGTTGCCTCTGTATGCATCTGCCCAGAAAGGTGGGGATTGGATGACCTGTGAGGGTTGGCTGGTGCATTTGTGGCTCTCAGCAATGGCCACTATCAGCCCATAGCTTTCTCTACTTTGCAGCTCTTTCCCTATCCCTGGAATTAGTCAGTCATGCTGTATGTCTGTGGCTGTAGGGACTGTCACTCCAGTTTTCAGGTCTGTAGATATTCTTTTCTTTAATATGACACTGGTGCAGTTTCTTCTGGAGCCTGCCTCTAACACTGGAAGGGTGGGGGTGTGGCGAGCTCAGGGAGAGTGGGAAGGGAGGTGGCCGGGCTCCTATCTTTGTTTTCTGTTTTCTGCTTTGCAGTGAGGACTTAAACCACCCTTCTCACCCTTCTGTATTCATTCTTTGTTCTGAGGTCTCTACCTCAAGTGATGGGTTCAGCTGTATTATATGCTGATTCTTCAGGCAGGACTGTGGGTCACAGTGGGTGCGCCTGCAGTTTCAATTATCCCCTTTCTCAGGACTCCAGTGAGCTCTAGACTTCAGTGAGCTTTGGTCTGCATCCTGCAGCCCACATCTCTGCACTTCTCTCTTCCCTCCTCCTCAGCTCACCCAATTTGCCCACCTTCAGGTGATTCCATGTGTGGATCCCTCAGATGTGCTTGTGTGTTGTGCAGGGAATCCTTTGTTGAATTATAACTGTTCAATTTGTTGTAACTTCCAGGGGATATTTCAAGAAGCACTCCACATGCCGCCATTTCTGTGACATCACTCAGGACTAAATATTTTTTAAATGTTGGTTATCCTCATATAATTCTAAGTTAATTTCAAATAAAACACTTCAAATATTTTTTTTTTAGCTGAGCCACCCTGCTACGCATTGGCAGCTCAGCGGCAGCTCAGCTCGGGCCAGGCATCGAACTGCTGTTGCTCAGAGCTCACACTCTTTAGCGAGCTCTTAACCAACTGAGCCACACAGCCGGCCCTACATTTCAAAGATTTTTGGGAAATTTGACAAATGTATATTCTAGTTTAGCTTGAAAAGATGAGAGCTAGTGTGACTAAGAGAATTGAAAAAAACCCCGCTAATTATAGGGGAGAGGAATTGTCCTAACAGATGTCAAAACTTCCTGTAAAAATAAACTAATTAAAATGTATGACTGATGTAGGAACAGCAAGATAGATCAATGCAACTGAATAGAGTGTCCATAAGCTAATAAATACCAATCTAGTATATATTAAGGCTTTTCACACAAAATAATATCTTACCAAGATTAAATATTTAAATAAATGTATTAGAAGAAAATACTAGTTAATGTTTACATAGTCTTGAAAGTTGATTAAGATTTTCTATGCATGACATCAAGTCTAGAAAAAAAAGAAATAATTTGAATCATCATTAAAACAAAAAAATACAAACACCTACATATTCCTTTTTGTGTTAAAGACCAACATAATAATGTTGAAAATGGAAGAAACAAATTTGGAAGACTATTTGCGACATTTATGACAGACAAAACGATAATATTTTTAACACATTAATTTTTTTGGTGAACTAAGTCAGACTGAGAAAGACAAATACCATATGATCTCACTTTATGTGAGATTAAAGAACAGAATAAACAAGCAAACTAAACAGAAATAAACTCAGAGATATAGAAAAGCAACTGATGGGTGCCAGATGGGAGGGGAATAGGGATGGAGGAGCAGGTGAAGGGATTAGAAAGTACAAATTGGTGGTCACAATATAGTCATGGGAATATGAAATACAGTATGGGGAATATAATCAATAATGCAAAGATTATTTAACGTGCCAGATGGGTACTGGACTTATCAGGGGGATCATTTCATAGACTGTGTAGATGCCTGACCCCTGCACTATACACCTGAAGTTGATGGAGAATAATACTGAATTGTCAACCATAATTAAATATGGTCATGGGATGTAAAGTACAGCATAGGGAATATAGTCAATGGTATTTTAACAGCTATATACAATGTCAGCGAGGTAGTAGATTGAGCAGGGTTATCACTTTGTGAGGGGTGTAAATGTCTAACTATTACATTGCTTTGTACATGTGAATCTAACAAAAAATGTAAACTGTGTTAGGCAGAACACTTTCAGTTATAAGAGATAGAAAACAATTAATATATATATATATATATATAATGTATTTAAGGAAAATAAAGTAATGTGACTGGCTTCTTTGCCTTGTAATTATCCTAACTCATAATGTCTGTTTTTGGTTAGCTGGTGTTGACCAGGAAATGAATTGTTTGTTTACTTATCAGGCTTCTCCCCAAATTATTTTTTAGCCTCTTTCTCAAATAAAACCCATATTCCAAGAAGGGAGAATTATGATGAAATTCTCCAGGCAAATTTGGTATAGCTCTGAAGGTAATACTCAAAAAGAATCTCCAAATGTATGTTGAGCAATGGTACAAGTCTTGTCCAGGTGGAATTGATATGGATAGGACACCTGCATGTGTGGCTTTGGGTAAAGACAGGGTGTGATCAAACAATACAGTAAATGTTTAAATTAAAAAAATACATTATGACATTGCCATTAATTCCCTTCACAATATTCCCCCTCACTTCAAACACACTCATCCCTTCATTCTTGCCACTTTCTGAAGCAGTTCTGCAAGTCCTCTTTCATGAGTGTCTTTAGTTGCACTGTCCTGGCTGCCTCAATGTCCTGAATTGATTCAAAACGTTTACCTTTCATGGTCATTTTGACTTTTGTGAAGAGCCATATAGGTGAAGAGGTGGATAAGGACACACCATAATGTTTTTATTTAACAGAAATTGCCATACTAGAAGTGATATGTAACATGGAGCCTTTGTATTGTGATAAAAAAAAACTATGGTGAATGCTGCTGCTGAGTGCCATCCAATGAAAAGACAGGGATTTTCAATATGGGAAGTGCCATGTTGAACCTTAGTAATAGTGTGTGACAATTTTCAACTTGATTGGTGTTGTCAGTCGGGTGTGAGCTACAGTTGAGATAAGGTGTGTTTTAAAGTGTGCTGTAAGTCATCCTTCATCATGACAATGCTCCATGTTACACCTTGCTTCTGGTATAGGGACATTTCTGTCAAATAAAAATATCATGGTGTGTGCTCATCCATCTTATTCAACTATCTGGCACCGTGGGACTTCTGGCTCTTCCCCAAAGTCAAAATGATTCATGACATCGAGGCAGCCACAATAATCCAACTAACGACATTCACAAAAGAGGACTTCCAGAACTGCTTCAGAAAATGTCAAGAATGATGGGATAAGTGTGTTCCAAATTATGGGGTTAATGGCAATGTGTCTACTACTGTAATTTTTAAAAAAGACTTTATTGGGGAATTGGGGGAGGGGAACAGTGTTGGGGAATTGGGGAAGGGGAACAGACAAGTTGCTGAAATTTTGTTCTTTTGTCTAGTTGTGGAGGACATCGCTTCACTGGTCCATGTTGGTATTATCATTGCACTTTTCCCGGGGTGAGACAGTCACTCACTGGCCATTGGACAGCCACTCATGGCAGCTCATGGCAGCTCATGAAAGTGCACACCAGCTGCCGGCCAGCCCCACTGCAGCCTATGCCATTGCTGGAGACTCTCGGCAGCCCAGCTCAAGGTTGAGCTGTTGTTCACCATCTTAGTTGTAGAGGGCGCAGCATCACTGGCCTACATGTGGGATCTGAACCAGGGCCCTGCTGCTCAGAGCTGGAGTCCCAAGACAACTCTTAACCAATGTGCCACTCGGCCGGCTCTATAATTATTTTTTTTAGCTGAGCCATCCTGCTACCTGTTGGCAGCTCAGCAGCAACTCAGCTCGGGCTGGACTTGAACCGCTGTTGCTCAGAGCTCAAACCCTTGAGCAAGCTCTTAACCAACTGAGCCACTTGGCCGGCCCTATAATTTTTTTTTAATTTAAGCATTCACTGTATTGTTTGATCACACCTGAGGACACCAGGCATATGGAGGTCAAGAGTGTTCTAAAAGAGAGCCACTGAAAGTCCAGACCAGATGTGGCTTTCTAGCTTTTTACTAGAGCATGACACCTGCTAAAGAATGGATTTACAGTTGTCACATTGGGTCTTGGATGATAACAGGACAGAAAAACCTGAGAGTGGGTTGGGGAAAGATGTTGATGTTCAGCTTGACAAGAGAAGTGCTACTAGATATCCCAAAACAAGGAGGCCTGGAAGACCATAAAAAGGCAAAGAGGAGCAGGTAAGTACAAGCAGTTGAGGTAGTTCAACTATAGAGGTATCAAAAACAGGAGGCAAAATCCAAATGATTTCCTTAGATTTATAAACATAGAATTGAAGACTGAAAACCATGGAATGGAATTAGAAAAAGGATCTTGGCAACAGTTAAGTGGGTATCTAGAACCTGGGCTAGAAGTTTAAATAGGCAAAGATGAGCTTCTAGATGTAAGTAACAGGCATGGACAACAGTGCTATGATTAAACCAATTGCATAACTACTTCCCAGGAATAGTCCTTAGGCATGCCTTAGCCTTCAAGTAGGGGTCAGATTAAAGAAAAAAGAGGCAAGGAGTCAGTGGTTCTGATATGGAAAAGGCGCTAATGTGTGATTTTTGTGGACTACTCTGGGAAGATATTCTGAGGATGAGTGTGAAGTGGGGTCAGAATCAGGCCTCAGTGTATCAGCCACTTTCAGTTCCCTTTCACTTATCTAAATAAGAATATAAAGCCAAGAATCAAGAGAAAAATGAACCAACATAGTAGGATTATGCTTCGGTGGTGAGGAGTGGTATTTACTGTGGACAAAAATAGAAGTTCTATGGAAAGTAACCTCACAGGGTGATCTGATCACATATTCCTAAATGGGCATGTCATGATGGGTAGTCACATCACAGGCATATAATTTTTTGCTTTCTCCCACCTTCATGTAATTTTCCTTACTTTCCCTACTTAATTTAAAATGTATAAAAGAAGTTGCAAAACTTTGGGAGAGAATTTGAGATCTTGCTCCCCAATGTGTGTTGTCAATTTGGCTTAAATAAACTCATATAAATTCTCTACATGCTTGGACATTTCTTACATCAACAGTACCAATAGTGGATTATTTTATAGGATTGTGACCAATGCAGAGATTGTGGAGGCAGAATTGAAACAGCTGGGCCCACTCCACAAGGGCATGGTCAGTGCATGGGGAAGGAGTGTTTCAAAGGCAGTTGGCTTTTACAACTCACAAGTGTTGAAAATTTAGGATCTATTACAATTATGCCAATATGATCTCATTGGGAGACACTTGCACTTAGTGATGGGTGAACTTGATGTTTCTTTTTAAAGTTAGCCAAGTTTAAAGCATGCATTTTAACAAGCAGAAAATGTAAGGGAATGCATATTTAAGGCAGATGTTACACTTCTGTTTCAAACTGTTCTCAAAAACATAAACCCAACTAAGAAATTATAGTAGTCTTTAAAATGATGCTGCAGAAAACTAACGTGATGTTTTGGTTATCTGAAAAATTCAATAAGTGCTACTAAAAATGTTTTGTGGCATTTGAAAAGCATGTTGATTTGGCCACCAGGCAACCTATGTTCTACAGCCAGTTCTGTAACTGAATTGTTATATGAACTTGGACAAATTAGGTCCCCTGCTCTTGAGCTCAGTTTTCTCATCAGGGCTTTGGACTGAATGAGTAGTTTTCTAGTAACGCTGCGGGAAGCCCTATGATTCTGTGACAATGCCTCAGGGGCTGCAAAGGAGGGAGAGAAGGAGACTGAGTGACTGGGTCTAGGTGTTTCAGATTACTCCAAAATAGATAGATGGTGAAAGATAGATGATAGATAGATAGATAGATAGATGATAGATAGATAGATAGATAGATTAGATAGATGATAGATAAAAACAGGTAGATTGAGTTTGAAAATCACTGGGGTAGATGATCTCCAAAGCTCCTTCAAGCTTCGACAGATTCTGTTATATAGGCCTTTCACAAATTCGTTAAATCCTTCTTCTGAATTGGTCTAAATTCAGGGGGGGTTATATTGAATTTTGGATAATATGCCTGGTGCCACGAAACAGCACCTTCTTATTCTGCCTGCCTACCAGGCTGTGTGCAGTGTTGCAGACCCAGGTCTCTGCTGTCACTAGAATAGATCAGCCTGGTTCTGCATGGAACTGGAAAGCTGATCAGCAGGGTCAGAGTTCCTTGGTGGTCAAGGGTTCCATTGAAGCCTGGTACAATATTTTGAGGCAATTGTAAGATGATGTCTCTAATGACCTAGGGCAAGAAATCTATATATTTTCTTGAGGAGAGGCAAATTAATCATTTCTCAGTTTTAAATATTGAACCCCAGGGTGGGTGGGAGAGAGAGAGAGCATGCCCTTTTGTTACTCCCCTTTTATTTCACATACTTTAGGTGGCTGTATGCCTTACTGGTGTGTGTAGGAGAGGGGGGCTGAGTAATGAGGTCCTTAGCAGGAGAAAGGCAACTGCAGCACCTAGTTCATATCCTTCTCAACATCCCTCCTCAAAAACAAAGTTCTCAAGAGTGGGTGGGACTTCTGTGCTCTAAGAGTTAAGGAAATATGACAGTACAGCTACTGATGACAGGGTTGACTGGTAAGTTTGGCATCTGAAGGAAGAAATTGCTTTACTATTAATCTAAGGGTTTTGTTGGGATCCAGTCTACTCATAATGAAGAAAGTAATAAAGTTGTCTTTGGAAGACTTGCCTTTCTATTTGTGTATTTTTTCTCCAACTCTACACCCTTTTCCTTCTCCTAAATCCTAGGTATCCCACATTTATCCTGCTTTCATTTTATTTCCTTGATTATACAGTACAATTACTGATAAATTCATTCCCACTAAGTTGCAAATGACTGATTATATAAGCACTCCCTCCCAATGAGAAAAATGACCATAAATTCCCTTAAGTCAGAGGAATAAATACACAATGGTAGAATTTTAGATAGCATTGAGCATATGGAGTGAATTTCTTGAGAAAAAGGACTCAGCCTATCACTCTATGTTAATCAAGATGTTCTAAATCCCACTCCTCAGGTAGCCATCTAATCACAGCCCTGAGCCTGTAACTATGTATTTGTTGTGATCATTAGGAAAAGTTTAAAAGTGTAAAAATTGGGTACTCATTAGCCTTGGTGATGTCAAGGGGTCCCAGCTAAGAAAGATCTCTGGAAAAACTGTCTCTTTCCTTAAGGGAAATGGAGCTAGGAGATAAAACAAACAAACTAACCTGTGAAAATAATGCAAAGGACCAAAGGAGTTCTGTTAGGGACTTAGAAGAAAATGGCATGCAGTCTATTGCTGCTGTTTTAAATGGTAGTCAAGATTTTATTTATTTACTTACTTACTTATTTAGTTATTATTATTATTATTATTATTATTATTATTATTATTATTTTCAGGTTTACAAAACAACATAACGATTACACATTTACACCCCTCACAAAGTGATAACCCCACCAAGTCCACTACCCATCTGACATCATACACAGCTGTCACAATACCTTTGATGATATTCCCTATGCAGTACTTTGTATCCCATGAATATGAATATATATCATGTATATGTATATATAATTATAGTTGACATTCAATATCATTTTTTTATTAGTTTTAGGTATACAGTGCAGCAGTTAGGCATTTATATAATCAATGACATGATCCCCTTGATAAGTCCAGTAACCATCTATCACCCTAGATAATCTTTACAACATTATTGATTATATTCCACATAGTGTATTTCACATCTCCGTGACTATTTTAAGGGTAGTCAGGATTTATCAGAAGTGTTTAATTTTAGCACAAAAGAGAAGAAAAAGGGAGTTTATAAATAAACCAGAGATTTAGAAAAAAAGCTGGTGAGCCTAGTTTAATCACAAGCACAAGGGCACAAATTTCCCAAGTCAGATAGAAGGGAAAGGGCTGAGAGCACTGGGGGACAAGCTTGAGCATTACCATCTATGAATTGTTAAGTCTGACTACTTATCAGCAGCATTTCTAAAGGCAGTTTTGGGCTAGATGATGGGGGTGGGTGGGTAGTTTATGTGGTAGATATAGAAAACCTATTTTATACCCACTATTAGGATTTAATTTATATGGAAACATTATTTTCTCCCTCACCTCTCCTCACACAAATTGAACACCTATAGGAAAAGAGTTATAAAATGAATTGAAGCAGAATAGGTAGGGTCAATTCGGAAAGATTTTCTACAGAAAAGGGGTGTTCTTGGGGAATGAGATTGACATAAGGAATGGCAGTAATTTCCAAAGGAAGCTGCACATCATAATCATCTGGAGCACTTTGAAAATATACACACTCCTGGGTTACATTTCAGAGGTTGAGATTAAGTGGTCTGGAACAAAGCCTGGAATGTGGATTTTAAACAAGTTCTTGGAGTAACTTGGAAGCATAGCTAATTTAGGGGAACACTGAGTGGAGGAAGGGTAGACAGTGCCTGACAGAGGGGATGAATCACTCAGGGAAATAAGTAAACAATGGGCAGAGAAGCATGGGGATAAAGAGCATGAATTCATTTGGCAAATGTTTCCAGAATGCTTACTGGATAGAGCTCCGAATGGACACGATTTGGCCCCCTCCTTAAAAGGAGTTTCTAGTCTATACTAGTGGTTCTAGGCCCGCATAGTGGGTCAGAATCACCCAGGGGACATTTCACGTATAAGATGCCAGGGTTTTCCCCTGGAATTTTTATTTCAATTGGTGAGATAGTGGCCCAGGCACCAGCGGTTTTTAAAGTTTCCCAGGTGACTCTATAGAGTACAGCCAGGGTTGAGACAATTAGACTAGTCCTACCGTTACAATCCAGAGAGGTAAATGCTACCAGGGCTTCTCAGATGCTGAGAAACCTAAGCATTTCCCAAGTTTTGAGGTACCCAGTATATTTTTTAAAAATAAGAAATGCCAAAAACAGGATTAAATTTTTTTATTTAAATGTAATAAATATATCCTTTTAACACACACAAAGGATACAATGCAAAATAACACAGAATCTATACATTTATTATTTCCTAGTACACTACTGGCATGGTAGTGTGGAAATTGGATACTATTTAAAGTTGTGTGAAGAATTCTGTTTTCTCCAAACCTGGGTATATCTCTGTGACAATGTATTATCTCATTAAGGCCACTCTGGGTGCACTGAAGAACATTTGACCCAGTTTGTGAGGGTCAGGAATGCCTTCTTAGAATTAGTGCTGATTTTCTTTCTATGCATGTTTGGTTATTACATAGCTATGGAATTGTTATATTGTTGACTTATAATGGGCAAACTTTTACAAGACTACTTTTCAGTGTGAGGGAGGAAGCAATTGCATGAGTCATCACAGAGTGCCCCTGAAGTAAATGGTGATGCTGGAGGGAGGCGGGGAAGTTGGATCCCTTTGGGTAAGGGATGTCAGTCCCTGCAGCCTTCCCTGTCACCTTGGACTTAGATCATGGCCCTCAGGCTAGAACTCAGAGAAGGATTGTGTGTAGGTGAGACAAGTTTGGAAAAGGTTTAGTATGAAGGTTATTCTTTTCTTTTCTTAGAAAAAATGTTTTGGTTTTTATTTTTTAGGGGAAAATCCTTTATTCCATTACTATTAAATATATACATATTTACTCTTTTTTAGAATAAAGATATGTTTATTTTATTATTAAATATATTTGGGTGACACTGGTTTGTAAAATTATATAGGTTTCAAGTGTACAATTCTATAATTCATCATCTATGTTTTGCATTGTGTGTTCACCACCCAAAGTCAATTCTCCTTCCATCACCATATATTAGACCCCCTTTATCCTCTTCTACCTCTCTGCTACTCACTTACACTCTGGTAACCAGTAACCTGTGGCCTGTGTCTGAGTTTTTGTTTGTAAATCTTGTTCATTTGCTGCTTTCACTTTTGTTTCACACATATGAGTAAAATCATATGGTTCTTGACTTTTTCTGCCTGACTTCTTTCACTTAGCATGAAAATCTCAAGATCCAGCCACATGGTTGCAAATGGCAGTATTTCATCTTCATTTTTGGCTGAGTAATACTCCATTGTATACATATGTACCACATTTTTTTATACAATCATCTATCAAAGGACACTGGTTTTTTCCATGTCTTGGCCACTGTAAATAATGCTACAATGAACATAGGGGCACATACACCTTTACGAGTAAATGTTTTCAGATTTCTTTTTGGTAGCTAGCCAGAAAAGGTTTTGCAGGGACATGTGGTAATTCTATTCTCATTTTATTTTGAGGAACCTCCATACTGTTTTCCACAGTGGCTGCACCAATCTACATTCCTGCCAACAGTGTATGAGGATTCCTTTTTCACTGCAGCCCCTCCAACACTTGTTATTACTTGTCTGTTTGATAATAGCCATTCTAACAGATGTTAGGTGGTATCTCATTGTGGTTTTGATTTGCATTTCCCTTATAGCTAGTGAAGTTGAGCATTTTTTCATATATCTGTTGGTCATTTGTATGTTTTCTTTGTAGAAGTGTCTGCTCAGGTCCTTTACCCATTTTTTAATTCAATTGTGGTTTTTTGTTGTTGTTGAATTGTATGAGTTCTTTATATATTTTGGATACTAGGCCCTATCAGAGATATTGCTTGCAAATATATTCTCCCATTCAGTTGGTTGTCTCTTTGTTTTGTTGATGGTTTCTTTTGTTTTGCAGAGCTTTTAAGTTTGATGCAATCACATTCACTTCTTTTTGCTTTTATTTCCCTTGCCTTTGTGGTCAAATTCATAAACTCTTCTCTCAACCCAAGGTTCATAAGTTTAAAACCTACGCTTTTTTTATGGAATTTTTTTGTTTCAGGACTTAATTTAGGTCTTTGATCCACTTTGAGTTAATTTTGGTATGTGGTGACAGATAATAGGCTAGTTTCATTCTTTTGCACATGGATTTCCAGTTTTCCCAGCATCATTTATTGAAGAGGCTTTCTTTTCTCCATTGTATGTTCTTTACTTCTTTGTTGAAAATTGTGGTCCTATATATATGTGGGTTTATTTCTGGGTTCTCAATTCTACTGTATTCGTCTCTGTGTCCATTTTTCTGCCAGTACCATGCTGTTTTGATTATTGTCACTTTGTAGTATAATTTGAATCGGCTTTAATTCTTTTTTTTAAAGATTTTTATTGGGAATTGGGGGATGGGAACAGCGCTGGGGAATTGGGGGAAGAGGAACAGACAAGTTGCTGTCGTTTTGTTCTTCAGTCTAGTTGTGGAGGACGTTGCTTCACTGGCCCAAGTTGGCACCATCATTGCGCTCTCCCCAGGCAAGGCAGATCAGTCATTGGCTTCTGGACGACCACTCAAAGCAGCTGTTGGCCACTCATGTTGGCTGCTGGCTACATACGGTAGCCCATGGCAGCCCACTGCCACAGGGGCTGCAGCCTACGCCGTTGCCGGCGACTCACGGCAGCCCAGCTCCAGGTTGAGCTGTTGTTCAGCATCTTAGCTGTAGAGGGCAGTGTCACTGGCCCTCATATGTGGGATCCAAACCGGGGCCCTCTGGCGTCCCAAACCAACTCTTAACCACAGCGCCACTCAGCCGGCCCTTGGCTTTAATTCTTAAATGAGGTGACACACTCCCCCCTGGGGACCAGGACTTGTCCTGAAAGAGAATGAAAGAAAGAAGCAACTTGAGGAAGGGGAAAAAACTCAGTAGTAGTAGTTTGGGGTCTACAAAAGCAACTATCTATTACCCCTTAGAGCTTTACTTCCAGAACGTTTCCTCTGCTCAGTAGATAATTGTTTGCTTCTTTCTGGGTGCAGATCCTTAAAGAAGGCAAAGGTTTTGGTTTACCTGGAGTGAAGAGTCTGTTTTGGGAAATATGATAAGACATGAGGCTGAAGATAACTAAAGCACTTGGAGGGGCACACTGAGTTTATTGCCAAAGAGTTTAGTTTGTCTTTCAGATGACTGATGACATAGTAATCAATCCTATGTAAACTCAATAGACTAGAATGCCTAAAAATTGTAAGGAAAGCCTTGCCTATAGCCAACTGTATTTACCTCCACTTTGAACTTTCAACCTGCCAACAGGCATGGTCTAGAATGATTTTGCTGTCCTACATACCTGGGTCCAGCGTACTTGGCAGAGGTCCTAGGCTGCAACCTTATTTCCCTCCATATTTACAATTCCTTCTGGATTTTTTTCTCTCAGTTTTCTACTTAATAGTAGAGTTCCCTGCTGGGACTGGAGCCCTGCCCTGATTTTCAGGTCACTTTCCTGGGCCCATGACCCTCTCCCTGGTTATTGCCACCCCTTTCCTTGAATTTAGCTTCTTCATCTGTAAAATGAGGTTATGTGAAATAGGGATAATGATAACATATCTTTTATAGCTTTTTATGATGACTGAAATAAATATAAAGCAATGGCATGAAGGAGCTATAGAATAACTGATAGGTGCTTTCATTGCTCTTATAATTATTATTAATACTATTTAAATTTGTACTCTTAGCTCCCAGTCACTTAAAGGGGTCTTTGCTCTTAATAGACTGATCATCTATTCCCAAGATGTCAAGTTTGGTGTCTATTCTTGTCATTCCCACCAGTGTGCCTTTGAGAGATGGATATTGGACCACATAATCCCTAAATTGGTCATGCCCTTTTGGATATTAATTATTATACTGCTTCTATTAGTTTCCTATTGCTGCTGTCCCAAATACTCCCAACTTCATGGCTTAAAGCAACAGAGATCTATTATCTTACAGTTCTGGAAGTCTGAAGTTTGAAACAAGACTCACTGAGCTAAAATCAAGGTGTCAGCAGAGCTGTATGCCTTTTGGAGGCTCTAGGGGAGCACCCATTTTCTTGTTTATTCCAGTTTCTAAAGGTTGCCTGCATTTCTTGGCTTATGAACACCTTCCATCTTCAAAGCCAGCAATTACATTACTGCAAACTCTCTTTCCATCATTACATCTCTTTCTCTGACTCTGACTCATCTTTCTCCCTCTTTCACTTATAAGAACCCTTGTAACTACATTAGGTTCAGCAAGATAATTCAAGACAATCTCATCTCAAGTTTCTTTTAACATGTGAGGAAATATATTTGTAGGTTTTTAGTACTAAGAGTTGGAAATTTTGGGGGCCAATTATTCTGCCCACCATGCATCAAAATCTACATCTCAGTGGCTAAATCAGATGGAAATGGAAAGCTAGATTCATGTGTAATGGTGTTTTGGAATTTTGGCTTTCTCCTGGAGAAGTCTTTACTACTACCATTTATAGCTTGAGCAAGTAGGGGTCATCTGCTTCAATTGGCATGTCTCCGTATTCACATGATACTATTCTCTCCTCCAGGCTTTTCCTCACACCTTATATTTACTATGTTCCTTTCTGCTAATTCAGATTCTTCTCACCACTTATGGTTTAGCTCTAGGCCCAGATTTCACATGGAGTCTTCCCTTTATATATTTTTCAATAGTAACCATCAACCCTGTGCATTTCTTACCTGATATTTTACTTCTTCTGTCTCTCTGGTTCCTATTCTTTTTTGGGGGGAGTGGGTGGGTGGCTCCACAAAAGACAAACTAGCATTCTTTAGAAAGTGGGCATTTCAGCTGTCATTTCTAAGTAAGGAAGAATAAGAGTAGGAGACTATTTTGCCTCTAAGTCCCTAAGTGTCTTGGACAGCAGAGAAGCTGCCAAATCTAGTTCATTGCATCAAATCTTATAATCTTTTGAGGCTGAGCATTTGATCTTGGTTACTATAACTACAGGTTTGTAGGTGAACATTAGAACATAAAAAAGTGAGTCTTTCAGCTAGTTTAATAAAATCTGGAAAAGAAATCTCCCTAAAAACGAGACATTAGGACTAGTTATGTAAACTGGTTATGATAATTGTACCATATTATGCCTAGGGGGTCTTCTTTCAGGATGGACATCAAAATAATTGAGAAATTTGTTAGAAAATATGTGTCAAAGCAGTTGCTTGATTAAACTAACAAGTAAGTTCAGAGTTCAGTCAAAGGAGTCCAGAAGTGTCATCCTCTAAATTAATGACAGCCTGATAAATGTCTGATAAATAATCATCAAGGTATATAATAGTTTATCTTTGGTGATAGAAGGAGAACTGACTCTAGATGGTAAACAAACAATGTGATATATAGATGAAGTATTACAGAATTGTACACCTAAAACCTATGTAACTTGACAAACACTTGTCACTCCAATAAACTTTCATTTAAAAAATAGAAAACTGTTGAATTTCTGTTGATTCATCTGTAGGAAACTTTCTGGAGATGTTTAAAGTATTAATGTATTTCTAAATAGGTAAATTGAAGCAAGTCATCCCCAAAAGGTAAACATCTAAAAGCAAAGGTGGAAACAGCAAACATCAGGATTAAAATGGATAAAAAATATATGAAACATTCAAATATTCTCAGCACAACTATGTTCAAGAATCTAAATAATTGCTTGGCTCTTATACTTTTCCTCTGGGTGTTCCTTGGCTTAGAGATACAGTTTAGGTATCAAAATAGCTGGTGGGATGAGTGGAATAGGCATTTGCTGATTATTTAGATTACTTCTAAATACCTGGGTTTGAGGACTCAAACAAGACAAAGTAAAACCCATTCTAGCAGTGATGAAAATATAACAATGGGAATTATGCATGCAAGAGATTGATTAAAAAGATGTGCTGAGGCATATGCTTCATTGATTCTATTTCTAATTTTTTGTGTATAAGTTTCAACAGTAAACAATTTTTTACATAGATATTAATGTATTGATGTTAAAAATTCTTTCTCTTCTTGGTCAGTTGCCATTTGAGTAGCACTCAGTGTTCATCACAGGTAATACTTCCATTTGAGAACATTAATATTTTATGGAAAAAAGTTTTGGATAAAGGCACACTATAGCCTTTCTCTTCTTTTGGATTGAGTTATCACTTATATTTATGCTCTTGCCTTCATCAATTTTCTAGGAATTGTTAAGTTTTAAGATGTATCTGCAATCACCATAAGTATTTAAAAGTGAGAAATTCAGGCTCTATACCAGAATTTATTTTGGTGGGTGTGTTTAAACAAATACACCAGTTTGACAAGGAAAGTGGCCAAATCAGATGGAGCAATTAAGCATTCATTGTGAACATAAACCTCCAGAGAGACATGCTAATTTTACTATCTTCAAAATATAGCTCAGGTATACTTATTTATATCTCGCTCCACTACTTCCACCCTATTTTATACCTTTTTTACCTGGACTATTTTAATAGTCTCCTGTTTGGTCTCTCAATTTCCTCTCTTGTTCAATACAAGGCAAAAGATTGGCATTAGATGCTATGAAATTGGGGATCAGTGCAGGGTCCAAGAATCATGAAATTTAAGTTCAAGTGATTAATTGAGGATCCAATAACTCCATAGGACAGTTGCAGGAGCCAAGTCCACAGGGTTGTTGTCATAGCACTATCTGGAACCTGTCGGAGTAGCAGCCAGAAGTAGTCTAAGGCCACAGTTGTTGTGATAATGGTCTGAAAGTTTCTGTCATCCTTTATACCAGAAGTTCTAAACCACATGGCACAACCTCTACCTGTCCTGACTAAATCCTCTGGGTTTAAAGAGCTTTTGCTGGTTTTTGATGGGGTTTCCTCATTACCAGTCTCCTAAATCAGATTATGCTTAATAAACACTTAGCACAGGGCCTGGCATAGAGTAAGTGCTCAATAAATATTATCTATAAAATATTATCATATGAACACAATACACATATTATGTAAGTAGTATAAATATTATTTATAGAAACATTATTTATATATTATCTTCTCTGGCTAAAGAACCCAGAGAGACATGTGGATGCTCTGGGACCTGACCATCACCAACATCATTATCTGTTGTCATCCTCTGAGGGCTGATCAGAGAGTCTGAAAGCAGGCCCTATTTTCCTGAGAGCAAGAATATTCTGGAAATTTGAAGTTTGTATTTACAGAGTCCTGGTTATTAAAAAATATTTTAATTAAAGTTTATTGGGGTGACAATGGTTAGTAAAGTTACATAAGTTTCAAATGTACAATTCTGTAATACATCATCTATATATCATACTGTGCATTCAACACCCAGAGTCAGAATTTTCCTGGGTATCATTTATAGCACTAAAAAAATCTAATACCCATTTTGTCTTCTGCAAAGTGTTCAGTTCATATTTAAGGTAAAAATTTCAATAGATATTTTCCTCCCCAAATGATCCTTATTGAGTATGTTTCCAGTCTCCTACCTAGATTATCATGAGGAGTTGGCTTGTATGGTATTTGGGAGTGTTTTCAAAGGTAATTGTTCCCTCCTGAAGTAACAGCAGAGATTCCTTAAAAACAAAGTTGATTTCTTTTTTCTAAATTAAACTCCTTTCCTGGAATAAAAAGCATTTATTGAGGATTCTGATTTGATTTTATTCTTCTCAGAGTTTCGGTGAGCATATTAGTAATCACTTTACAGTGATGTTAAAACAAAGTACTCAGGCCCTAGACAAGGAGAGAACACTAAAAAAAAGAGAGAGATAATTCCTTCCATAGCTTTATGTTGAGCTGATTTATCTAAGAGCAATAATTGCAGGAGCATCAGCTTTTCTGCCCTTATGCTATGGCAGAATGGTTATAATTTAAAAGTAGAACGACAGAATATTACATCCAACTCCTTCATTTTACAGATGGAGAACCCTAGACCCAGAGAGGTGAAGTTGCTTGGGCATGGTCACAGAACAAGAGATATTCTAGATATTCACAGAATTTCAATTTGAAAGGAATTCAGAGGTTATCTCAGCCAACTTCCAGCTCAGTACAAACATTCCCTCTACAACATCCCTGCACATTGCTTTTTCTTATACATCCTCAATCTCAACAGGCTTTCTTCAAGGCACATTGTATCAAAGCTGTCAAAAATTAATGACAAAGGAAAAATCCTCAAGGCAGCCAGGGAAAATAAGACTGGAAGCTACAAAGGAAAGTCCGTTAGATTACCATCAGATTTTTCAGCAGAAACTCTACAAACCAGAAGGAAGATAAATAAAATATTCAAACAATTGAAAGAGAGAAATTATGAGCCAAGAATATTTCCAGCAAAGATATCCTTTAGATATGAAGGAGGAATAAAGACCTTTCCAGACATACAGAAACTGAGGGAATTTTCTAACACGACCTGCACTACAAGAAATACGGAAGGAGGCTATTCGACCTGAAAGAAGCAAACAAAAATGATACTAACCCATGAGTAGTATTACAAACAGATGGAAGCAGGAAATGGCAAACTCTACACCGTATAAGACACTATACACTTAAATATAACATACAGGGTAAAGAAAAAAAATTTTAATGAGAAAAAACAACTTGCTACTGCACCACAAAAATTAACTCATGGCATAACTAAGGATAATTTGGAACAACAAAAACTTGAAAGAGGAGAGAGTAAAGGTCTGAACCAGCACAAGGGAATGGAGAAAGGAAGCATGCTGAAGAAAGTGGAATGCTCTAAATATGCAAGTTTCTTTTACATAAATTTAATGGTAACCACTCAAAAAAAATCCAGAACTGAAATATATAACATAAAAAAAGAAGAAACAGGGCCGGCCGAGTGGCGTGATGGTTAAGAACTCGCTTGGGATGCCAGAGGGCCCCGGTTCGGATCCCACATATGAGGGCCAGTGACACTGCCCTCTACAGCTAAGATGCTGAACAACAGCTCGACCTGGAGCTGGGCTGCCCTGAGTCGCCGGCGACGGCGTGGGCTGCAGTCCCTGTGGCAGTGGATTGCCATGGGCTACCGTGTGTGGCCAGCAGCCAGCTTGAGCGGCCAGCAGCTGCAGTGAGCGGCCGTCCAGAAGCCAGCGACTGATCTGCCTCGCCAGAGAAGAGTGCAATGATGGTGCCAACTTGGGCCAGTGAAGCAACATCCTCCACAACTAGATTGAAGAACAAAACGACAGCAACTTGTCTGTTCCCCTTCCCCCAATTCCCCAGCACTGTTCCCATCCCCGCAATTCCCCAATTAAAAAAAAATCTTTAAAAAAAAAAAAGAAGAAACAGAGGGAAAAATAATAGAATACCACCATACTGAAATAATAAACAGCAACAAAAAGGCAAAGAAACAATGGAGACATCATCCTACCAGAAAAAACAAATATAGAATGATAGGAAATCCTCATGTATCAATAATCACCCTAAATGTAAATGGACTGAACTCACCAATAAAAAGACAGAGTAGCACACTAAATAAAAAAACTAAACCCAACCATATGCTTCCTCAAAGAGATATATCTCAGCTACAAGGACAAATATATACTCAAAGTGAAATGGTGGAAATTGACACTCCAAGCAAATGGTATTCAGGGACAAACAGGTGTAGCTATACTGATCTCAGATGAAACAGACTTCAGGATGAAAAAGGTAACAAGAGAAAAAATGGATATTTCATAATGATAAGGGGACTGTACAACAAGAAGACATAACAGTCATCAATATTTATGCCCCTAATCAGGGAGTACTGACATATACAAAGCAATTACTAACAGAAGTAAAGGGAGAAATTGACCAAACCAAGATCATAGTAGGGGCCCTAAATACATCATTGACAGCTATGGATAGATCATTCAAACATAAAAAAAATATAAAGAAATATCAGCCTTAAATGACACATTAGATGAAATGCATAATTAACATTTATAGAGCACTTCATCCTAGAACACCAGACTGTACATTATTTTCTAGTGTACATAAAACATTCTCAAGGATAGACCATATTTTGGGACACAAAACTAGCCTCAGCAAATTTCAAAAGTTTGAAATCATACCAACTATATTCTCTGATCATAAGGCTTTGAAATTGGATATCAACCTCAAGAAGAAATCAGGAAACACCATAAATATGTGGAGCTTGAACAACATACTTTTAAAGAATGACTGGGTCAAGGAACAAATACGAGGGGAGATCAAAATATACATAGAAACAAATGAGAATGAAAATACATCCTACCACAATTTTGGGGATGCACGGAAATCAGTTTTAAGAGGGAAATTTGTATCATCAGAGGATTATCTCAATAAAGAAGAAACATCCCAGATAAATAACCTCATATTACACTTTAAAAAACTAGAAAAAGAAGAACAAATGAAACCCAAAATCAGCAGAAGGAAGGAAATGATAAAAATCAGAAGAGAACTAAATAAAATAGAGAACAAAAAGAGAATAGAAAAAAATTAATGCAACCAAGAGCTGGTTCTTTGAAAAGATTAATAAAATTGACAAACCCTTAGCAAGACTCACTAAGATTAAAAAAATAATAAAAATAAAAGACACAAACAAAATCAGAAATGAAAGAGTAAAAGTTACCATGGATGCTACAGAAATACAAAAGATTATCCAAGAATACTATGAAGGGCTATATGACACCAAATTCAATAACCTAGAAGAAATGGACATGTTTTTAGAAATGTATAATCTTTCTAGGCTGAATCACAAAGAATTGGAAAATCTAAATAGACTGATCAACATGAAGAAAATTGCTTTCCAAAAGCATCCAGGACCAGATGGCTTCACTAGTGAATTCTATCAAACATTCAAAGAGGACCTAATACCTGTCCTGCTCAAACTATTCCAAAGAATTGAAGAAGAGCCAATACTGCCTCACTCGTTTTATGAGGCCAACATTACCCTGATACCAAAGTCTGGTAAGGATGACACACACACACAAATTACCCACCAGTATTTCTGATGAATACAGATGCAAAAATCCTAAACAAAATTCTAGCAAATCAAATGCAATGATGCATTAAAAACCATGAGAAAGTGGAGTTCATCCCAGGAACACAAGTTTGGTTCAATATATGCAAATGGATCAATGTGATACACCACATAAACAAAATAAAAGACAAAATCATATGATTATATCAATAGTTTCAGAAAAAGTATTTGACAAGATAAAAAATCCATTTATGATTAAAACACTTAATAAAA
Organism: Hipposideros armiger; assembly: GCF_001890085.2. Taxonomy (NCBI): domain Eukaryota; kingdom Metazoa; phylum Chordata; class Mammalia; order Chiroptera; family Hipposideridae; genus Hipposideros; species Hipposideros armiger. The sequence goes on from NW_017731631.1 coordinate 1,857,129, forward strand.
TAGGTATAGAAAGAAAAAACCTTAACATAATAAAAGCCATATATGACAGAATCTCAGCTAATATTATAATTAATAGTGAAAAACTGAAGCTCTTTTCTCTAAGTTCAGGAACATGACAGGGTTGTCCACTATCACCTTTGCTTTTCAACATAGTATTGGAAAACCTAGCTAGAGCCATCAGACAAGAGAAAGAAATAAAAGGTATCTATATAGGGAATAAAGAAGTTAAATTGTTACTTTTTGCAGATGGCATGATGCTATATATTGAAAACCCTAAAGACTCCACCACAAAGCTATTACAAACAATAAACAAATACAGTAAAGTTGCCAGCTACAAAATCAACATTCAAAAGGCCATTGCTTTTCTATATACTAACAATGAAATCTCAGAGAAAGAAATAAAAAAAGAAATCAACTCCTTTTGCAATTGCAAAACAATAATAAAATACCTAGGAAAAAAATTAACCAAACATGTGAAAGAGCTATGCAGTGAAAACTATAAAACATTATTAAAAGAAATTGAAGAAGACACAAAGAAATGAAAGACATTCTGTGTTCATGGATTGGAAGAATCAACATAGTTAAAACGGGCATATTACCCAAAGCAATATACAGATTTAATGCAATCCCCATCAAAATCCTAATGACATTTTTAAAGAAATGGAACAAAAAATTGTCAGATTTGTATGGAATCACAAAAGACCCCGAACAGTGAAAACAATCCTAAGAAAAAAGAACAATGCTGGAGGTATCACACTCCCTGACTTCAGCTTTTACTACAGGGCAACAATAATCAAAATGACATGGTATTGGCAGAAAAACAGACACACAGACCAATGGAAAAGAACTGAGAACCCAGAAATAAACAAACATAAATATGGACAGATAATTTTTGACAACAAAGTCAAAAACATACAATGGAGAAAATACAGACTCTTCAATAAATGGTGCTGGGAGAATTGGAAAGCCCTGTGCAAAAAAATGAAACTAGACTGCTGTCTGTCACAGTGTACCAAAATTAATTCAAAATGAATCAAAGACCTGAACATAAGAACTGGAACAATAAACTGCATAGAAGAAAACATAGGTACTAAACTTATGGACCTTGTGTTCAAAGAGGATTTTATGAATTTGACTTTAAAGGCAAGGGAAGTAAAAGATTAAATAAATAAATGGGACTATATCAAAATAAAAAGCTTCTGCACAGCAAAAGAAACTATTGACAAAAGAAAGAGGCAACCAACCAAATGGGAGAAGATTTTTGCAAACAACTTCTCCCATATCCAAAATATATAAAAAACCCATGCAACTCAGCAACAACAAAACAAACAATCCAACTAAAAAATGGGCAGAGGACCTGAATAGACATTTCTCTAAAGAGGACATACAAATGGCCCATAGACATATGAAAAAATTATCAGCTTCACTAACTATCAGAGAAATGCAAATAAAAATCACAATGAGCTATCACCTCACACCAGTTATAATGGTTATCATCAACAAAACAAATAATAACAAGTGTTGGAGAGGCTGTGAAGAAAAAGGAACCTTCATACACTGTTGATGGGAACGCAGATTGGTGCAGTCACTATAGAAGGCAGTGTGGAGATTCCTCAAAAAAATTAAAAATAGAATTACATATTACCCAGCAATATGTCTCTTAGGTATCTGCCACAAAAATCTGATAACATTTATCCACAAAGATATATGTCCTCTGATGTTCATTTCAGCTTTATTTATGGTGGCCAAGACATGAAAACAACCAAAGTGTCTTTTGATATTTGGTTAGATAAAATAGATGTGGTATATATACACAATGGAATACTATTCTGCCATAAGAAAAGATGAAATAATTATATTTGTGACAAGATGGATGGATATTGATATTATAATGCTAAGCAAAATAAATCATGCAGAAAAAGTATAATGAACCAAATGATTTCACTGATATGTGGTATATAAAACAACAAAAGAACAAGAAAAACAATTGAAGAAACAAAACTCATAGACACAGACAATAGTTTAGTGGTTACCAGAGGGTAAGCAGTGAGGGGGTGGTAGATGAGGGTAAAGGGGATCAAATATATGGTGATGGAAAGATAATTGACTGTGGGTGGTGAACATACAATGTGATATATGTTATAGATGCTGTTGTAACCTTAAATCTATGTAACTTCATTAACAATTGTCACCCCAATAAACTTTAATTAAAAAAAGAAATAAAGAATAAGATAAAAAATCTACAGTGCCAGTCACAAAAGGTGGGATTCATGGAGATCCTCACATTTACCAAATACTTTACCCTTATTAACTCATGAGATCATCCAGCAGCCCTATGAAGTAGCCTCTGGTATCATCCTCATGTTATATATGAGGAAACTGGGCAAGTTATTTAGTGTTTTTGAACTATAGGCTCATACACATATAAGTGACAGACTGGGAAGTGGAAGAGTGGGGATTTAAATTCCTCATCATTAAAGCTTATGCTCTTTCCATGATCCCAAACAATATTACCAAGAACTTACACTTAAGTAGGACAACTGGAAATATAATGCCATTTGCAAAGTACTAGGGGTACTCACTATCTAAGCATACTATTGTTAATCGTTTTGAAAAACAATGAAAATATATATTGCTGTTTCTTCTTTAATATTTTTGTGGAGCAAATAACCACACAGTTTCAAATTAATCTTCGAAATGATTTGGAATATTTTATATATTGCCTTAGCTTAATCAGGACACATCTGTGATATCAAATGATTCCTCATTTGATTGAAGAAGGATATTGAGTCTTTAATAAGAGGCTAAAACTGCTAAATACTGTGAGTTCTGGTTTGTCTCAGTTACACTGTATATGAAATGAGTGGCAACTGAGCCTGATCTGGCAAAATATTGAAACAAGAGCCAGATGTGTGTTGTAATATCTGAGTATAAAACAATCAGGTCTTGAAAGAGTGTTGGCTTCTCTCTTTTTAAAATAATCTCTATTTATTTATTTTTGTTAGTTTAAGTTATACAAATGACATACTGATTAGACATTTATATGCTTCACAAAGTGATAGCCCCAATAGCTCTATTACCGACCTGACACTATAGAGTTATTACAATATTATTGGCTATATTCCCTATGCTGTACTTCATATTCCCATAACTATTTTTTTATTTTGAGATTTTTGTTTGTTTGTTTATTATTTTATTTTATTTTATTTTTTTAAGCTGAGCCATCCTGCTACCTGTTGGCAGCTCAGCGGCTGCTCAGCTCGGGCTGGACTAGAACCGCTGTTGCTCAGAGCTCAAACTCTTGAGCGAGCTCTTAACCAACTGAGCCACTCGGCCGGCCCTATTATTTTATTTTTTATTGGGGAACAGCCATGATCATTGGTTACACATTGCTTTCATGCTACAATGGCATAGTTGATTTTTTTAAGGAGGGCATAGCTCTCAGTGCAGGGATTGAATTGGCAACTTTTGTGTTATCAGCACGATGCTGTAACCAACTGAGCTAACAGATCACCCCCCATAAATATTTTTTTTAAATTATAGTTGGCATTCAATATTATTTTATATTGGTTTAAGGTGTACAGCATAGTGGTTAGACATTTATATAATTTATGAAGTGCCCCTCCCAATAAGTCCAGTACTCATCTGACCTATACAGTTTTTACAACATTATTCCCCATACTTTCCACATACCCTTGGCTATTTTGTCACTACCAATTTGTACTTCTTAATTCCTTCACCTTTCTCACTCATCCCCAAACCTCTTCTTATTTAATAACCATCAGTTTGTTCTCTATCTGTGGGTTTGTTTCTGTATTGTTCATTTATTTTTTTCTTTAGATTCCACATATCAATATGTCAGATCACGTGGTATTTGCCTTTCTCAGTGTGACTTATTTCACTTAACATAATATTCTTTTTTTATTATTAATGTTTGGGGTGACAATTGTTAGTGAAGTTACATAGGTTTCAGGTGTACTATTCTATAATATGTCATCTATATATCACATTGTGTGTTCACCACCCAGAGTCAGCTCTTCTTCCATCAGCATATAATTGATCCCTTATACATTCATCTACCACCCCCTTCTCCCCCTACCCTCTGGTAACCACTAAACTATTTTCTGTGTCTAAGAGTTTTTCTTTCTTCATTTGTCTTGTTCCTTTGTTGTTTTCAGTTTTATATACCACATATGAGTGAAGTCATATGGTTCTCGAATTTTTCTGTCTGACTTATTTCACTTAGCATTATAATCTCAAGATCCATCTATGTTGTCTCAAATGGCACTATTTCATCTTTTCTTATGGCAGAATAGTATTCCATTGTGTATATATACCACACCTTCTTTATCCAATCATCTATCAAAAAACACTTTAGTTGTTTCGATGTCTTGGCCACTGAAAATGAAGCTGCAATGAACATTGGAGAACATATATCTTTACGAATAAATGTTTTCAGATTTTTTGGGTAGCTATCCAAGAGAGGGATTGCTGCGTCATATGGTAATTGTATTTTTAATTTTTGATGAATCTCCACACTGCCTTCCATAGTGGCTGCACTACTATGCATTCCTACCAACAGTGTATGATGGTTCCTTTTTCTCCACAGCCTCTCCAACACTTGTTATTATTCGTCTTGTTCATGTTAGCCATTCTAATTGATGTGAGGTGATAGCTCATTGTGGTTTTTATTTGCATTTCTCTGGTGATAGTGATGCTGAGCATTTTTCATATGTCTATGGGCCATTTGTATGTCCTCTTTGGAGAAATGTCTATTTAAGTCCTCTGTATATTTTTTAATTGGATTGTTTGTTTTTTTGTTGTTGTTGAGTTGTATGAGTTTCTTATATATTTTGGATATTAGCCCCTAATGGGAGGCATTGTTTGCAAAAATCTTCTCCCATTCGGTTGTTTGCCTCTTTATTTTGTTGATGATTTCTTTTGCTGTGCAGAAGCTTTTTATTTTGATATAGTTCCATTCATTTATTTCAGTTTTTACTTCCCTTGCCTTTAAAATAATATTCTTTAGGTCCATCCATGTTTTTGCAAATGGTAAGATTTCATTTTTTTTTATGTCTGACTAATACTCCATTGCATATATGTACCACAACGTCTTTATCCAATTATCTATTGATGGGCATTTTGGTTGTTTCCATATCTTGGCTATTGTAAAAGCACTGCAGGGAACATAGGGGACCATATATCTTTTCAAATTAGTGTTTTGGAGTTCATTTGATATATACCCAGAAGTGGAATTGCTGGGTCATAAGGTAGTTCTTTTTTTTAATGTTTTGAGGAACCTCTATACTGATTTCCATAGTGGCTGCACCAATTTGCAATCCCACCAACAGTGCACAAGTGTTCTGTTTTCTTCTCATTTTCACCAACACTTGTTGGTTTTTTATTTATTGATGATGGCCATTTTGACAGATGTGAGGTGATAAGTCATTGTGGTTTCAATTTGCATTTATCTGGTGATTAGAAAGGTTGAGCATCACTTCATATGTCTATTAGCTATGTGTATGTCCTCTTTGGTAAAATATCTATTCAGGTTCTCTGCTGATTTTTAATTAAATTGATTGTGGTTTTTTTGTTTGTTTGTTTTATTGGTATTGATTTGTACAAGATTTTTAAAATAGATTTTAGATATTAACTCCTATTGCATATATCATTGGTGAATATCTTTTCTGATTCAGTAAGATATCTTTTCATGTTGTTGGTGGTTTCCTTTGCTGTGCAAAAACTTTTTTTTCTTTTGTTTTCCTTGAAAGATATATATCAGTAAAAATATCACTAAGGGTAATGTCTGAAAGTTTACTGCCTGTGTTTTCTTCTATTCATTTTATGGTTTGAGGTCTTACATTTAAGTCTGTAATTCATTTTGTGTTTATTTTTGTATATGGAGTAATAATGTGTTCCAGTTTAATTTTTCTGCATGTAACTGTCCAGTTTTCCCAGCACCATTTATTCAATAGACTGTTTTTACCACAGTGTATATTATTCCTTCCATTGTCATAGATTAAATGACCATATAGGAAAAGGTTTCTTTCTGGGCTCTCTATTGTGTTCCACTGATCTATGTGTCTGGTTTTATGCCAGTACCATACTGTTTTGATTCCTAAAGCCTTGTAGTTTAGTTTTATATCAGGTAGCGTGATACCTCCAGCTTTGTTCTTCTTACTCAAGATTTCTGTTCCTTTTTGGAGTCTTTTATTGTTCTATATAAATCTTAGGATTATTTGTTTTAGTTGTGAAAAATGTCATTGGTATCTTGATAGGGGTTATATTCAATCTGTAGATTTATTTAGGTAGTATGGACATTTTAACTATATTAATTATTCCTATCCATGAGCATTGAATATAAGGTGTGATAAAAATAAGGCAAATGTTTAAGTAAAAAAATTATTACAGTAAAAGACACATTGCCATTAATCCCCCTCAAAATACTCCCCCTCACTTCAAAGACACTTATCCCATTGTTTCTGTCACTTTCTGAAAAATTTCTGAAAGTCCTCTTCTGTGAGTGTCTTTAGTGGCCCTGTCGTGGCTGCCTCGATGTCCTGAATTATTTTGACTTTGGGGAAGAGCCAGAAGTCACATGGTGCCAGACCCAGTGAATAAAGTGGATGAGGAAATACCATATTTTCATTGGATAGAAATTGTCAAACCAGAAGTGATGATTGACAGGAAGCCTTTTGCTGTGATCACAAAATGTGGTGAATGTTGCTGCCTAGTGCCATTGAGTGGAAAGGCAGGGAACTTTAATACGGCAAGTGGTGCATCGAACCTTAGTAATTGTTACAAGTTCCAACTTGTTCGGTGCAGTCAGTTGGGTGTGAGCTATGGTTCAGAGAAGGTGTGTTTTAAAGTGTGCTATGAATCATCCTCCATCATGACAATGCATCGTGTCACACATTTCTTCTAGTATAGGGAAATTTCTGTCAAATACATAGAAACATTACAGTGTGTTTTCATCCACCTTATTCACCAGATTTGGCACCGTGAGACTTCTGGCTCTTCCCTAAAGTCAAATGACTCAGGACTTTGAGACAGCAACAACAGCACAACTGAAGACACTCACAAAAGAGGACTTCCAGAATTGCTTCAGAAAGTGCAAAGACCAATGGAATGAGTGTTTTCTAAGTGAGTGGGAGAATTTTCAGGGGGATTAATGGCAATGTGTCTTTTACTGTAATACATTTTTATTTAAACATTCACTGTAGTGTTTGATCACAGTTGGTATGCTTCCACTTATTTGTATCTTCTTTCATTTCTCTCTTCAATGTCTTATAATTTTCTTAGTACACGTCTTTTACTACCTTGGTTAAATTTACTTTTAGGTATTTTATTTTTTACTGATACAATTGTAAATGGGGCTCTTTTCTTAATTCCTCTTTCTGATAGTTCATTATTGGTGTATAAAATGCAATGATTTCTAAATACTAATTTTGCTGTTTTATTGACTTCATCTATCAGTTATAATAGCGTTTTGGTGGAATTCATGGGCCTCTCTATATATCCTATCATGTCATCTGCAAATAATGTCAATCATACATTTTCTATCTAATTTGAACACTTTTTATTTATTTTTATTGTCTTATTACTTTGGCTTAGACTTCCAATACTATGTCGAATTAAAGTGATAAAAGTGGGCATCCTTGTCTTGTTCCTGATGTTAAGAAAAACACTTTCTGCTTTTCCATGTTAAGTATGACCTTGTGAGTTTGTCATATATGGTCTTTATTATGTTGAAGTGTGTTCCCTGTATTCCCACTTTGCTGAGAGTGTTTATTAGGAATGACTGCTAGATTTTGTCAAATGTTTTTTCTGCATCTATTTGTATGACCATATGATTTTTATTTTTCATTTTGTTTATATGGTATATCACATTAATTGATTTCTGGATATTGAGCCACCCTACCTACCAGGAATAAATCCCACTTGATCGTGGGGTATGATCTTCTTAATGTATTGCTGAATTCAGTTTACTAATATTTTGTTGAGGACTTTTGCATCTATGATCATCAGGGATATCAGCCTCTAGTTGTTTTTGTTTTATAATGTCTTTGTCTGGTTTTGGAATTAGGGTAATGGTGGACTCATAAAATGAGCTTGGGAGATTTCCCTCCTCTTTAATTTCTTGTAATAGTTTCAGAAGAATAGGTGTTAATTCTTTTTTGAATGATTGCTAAAATTCACATATGAATCCATCTGGTCCAGAACTTCTGTTTGTGGGAGGCCATTTGATTACTGATTCAATTTCATTAATTTTAATTGGTTGGTTCAGATTTTCTGTTTCTTCTTGATTTAGCCTTGGAAGGTTGTATGCTTCTAGGACTTTATCCATTTCATCCAGATTGCTCAATTTGTTGGCGTATAATTGCTCAGTATTTTCTTAAATTTTTCATATTTCTGTGGTGTCCATAGTTACTTCTTTTCTTTCATTTCTGATTTTATTTTATTTTTTGTTGTTTGATTTTTTTCCTTGATGGGACTGGTTAATAGTTTATCAATTTTGTTTATCTTTTCTTAGAACCAGCTCTTCGTTTCATTGATCTTTTGTATTGGTTTTTGTTCTTTCAGCCTCAATTTCATTTATTTCTGCTCTGATCTTTATTATTTCCTTTCTTGTACTGACCTTAGGCTTCTTTACTGTTCCTTTGTGTTTCCTTCAATGTATAGTTAAACTGCTTATTTGAGATTGTTCTTGCTTCTTTATATAGGCCTGCATTACTATGAATTTCCATCTTAGGACTGCTTTCACTGTCTCTAATAGATTTTGGGTCTTATTTTCATTTTAATTTGCCTCAAGGTATCTTTTGATTTTTCTTGATCCCATTGTTGACCCATTCATTATTTAGTAGCATGTTATTAAGCCTCCAAGTGTTTGTGTGTTGTTTTAGATTTTTTCCCTGTAATTGATTTCTTGTTTCATACCATTGTAGTCAGAGAAGACACTCGATATGATTTCAAACTTCTTAAATTTACTGAGACTTGTTTTGTGGCTTGACATGTGATCTATCCTGGAAAATGTTCTATTTGCAATTGAGAAGAACGTATGTTCTGCTGCTTTGGGGTGAAAGGCTCTTAAAATATCAATTAAACCCATCTGGTCTAGTGTGTCATTTAAGGCTGCTGTTTCCTATTAAATTTATCTCTGGAAGATCTGTCTATTGATGTTAATGGGGTATTAAAGCCCCCCCACCCCTACCCCTATGATTATGTTACTGTCGATCTCTGCCTTTATGTTGTTGGTTAATATTTGTTTTATGTATTTTGGTGCTCCTGTGTTGGGTGCAGAGATGTTTACTAGGTTTATGTCCTCATGTTGGATTGATCCCTTTATCATTATGTAATGTTCTTGTCTTTTCTTGTAGTCTTCATTTTAGTGTCTATTTTGTTTCACATAAGTATTGTTACTCCAGCTTTTTTTGAACTTTATTTGCATGAAATATATTTTTCCATCTCTTTTCTTTCAGTCTATGTGTGTCTTCTGTCTGAAGTGGGTCTCTTGTAGAAGCATATGGATGGGTCTTGTTTCCTTACCCATTCAGCTACCCTATGTCTTTTGATTGGAGTGTTTAATCCATTTATGTTTAAAGTGATTATTGATAGGTACATAGTCATTGCCATTTCGTTATTCATATTTTTATCTTTTATTTGTTCCCCCCCCCGCGCTTCTTCTTAAAGAAGTAATTTTAACATTTCTTGTAATACTGGTTTGGTGGTAATGAATTCATTTACTTTTTCATGTTTGGGAAGTTCTTTATCTTTCCTTCAATTTTAAATGATATCCTTACTGGGTAGAGTAGTCCGGGTTGTAGGTCCTTGTTTTTCATCACTTTGAATATTGCTTGCCACTGCCTTCTGCCCTGCAACATTTCTGTTGAAAAATAGCTGATAGTCCTATGGAAACTCCCTTGAAAGAAACTAGTTGCTATTCTTTGTCTGCTTTTTGAAGTCTCCTTTTGTCTTTAACCTTTGCCAATTTAATTATAATGTGTCTTGGTTTTTACCTGTTTGATTTCATCTTGTTTGGGATTCTCTGAACCTCCTGGGCTTGTATGTCTATTTCCTTTGCCAGGGTAGAGAAGTTTTTGGTTGTTAGTTCTTCAAATAGATTCTCAATCCCTCACTCCCTTTTTTCTTCTTCTGGTACTCTTATGATACAAATGTTGTTATGCTTTATGTTCTCCCAGAGCTTCCTTTTTTGGTTTATTTATATGGTTTCTATGTCCTTTTTTATGCTTATTATCTCTTTGTTGAAGTTATCACTAAATTCCTTAAGCATTCTTATAACTAGTGCTTTAAACTCTGTCTTTGGCATGTTTGTTGCCTCCATTTCATTAGTTTATTTTCTAGAGTTTTTTTCCTGTTCTTTTATTTGGGACATGTTTCTTTGTTTCTTCATTTTAGCTGCCCCTTTGTGGTTGCTTCTATGTATTAGGTAGATCTCTTATGTCTCAGTGTTTTCTGGGTGGACTTATGTAGTATGTATCCTGTGTGGTCTAATGGCACATTGTCTCTGATTACCTCTGAGTGTGTTCCAGGAGTGTACCCTGTGTGTGTTATGTGTAATCTCTTGTCATATTTGAGCCTTGTTTGCTTTTGGCACATCAATGTCTGGGATTGACTCTCAATGTTGACTGGCTATGCGGATTGGCTACACCTACAGTGTATGAGACTCTGGGTGGGAGCTGACCCTTCAGAGGGAGATTCACCCTGGTGTGCTCTTGTGCCTGTTGTTGAGAACACTCTTTGAATGTGCCACTTGTGGAGCTAATTGGGTTCTGCTCTTGTGTGGTCCAGGCCAGCCTTTGGATGTGTTGTTTCTGGTGTCTCTTGGGAGGGGCTCCTATGCAGGCCTATTTCAGCCTTGCTATATGTGGTTGACTGCTGCCTGTGGTGGACCTGGAGGCATGTGTGTGTGGCCTCGCTGTGAACCCTTGGGTGGATGCCACCAGTATTGGGTGTGGGAGAGCTTAGCAAAAAAACCCAGGGCCCCCTTAGGCTTGTTGGCACCTGACGACTGCTTGTAATCTCTCAGCTGCTGAGAGATTCTCCTTAGGTGTGCAGGCTGAACTGACTGCCCTGGTGTTGATACTGTCCCCAGTGATGCCACCCTACTTGGGTCAGGTGTAGTACCAGGTAGTCATGGGGAGTGGCTGATGGTTTCTACAAAGTTAATGGAAGTTCAGTTCTTGTGCCAGTGTTGAGCCTGTGACCACCCCACAAAACTTCCCAAGATCACCATGGTCAGCTGTCACTCACTTCAGTTTCATAGATCCCTGAGAGCTGTGCAAGAAACAATATAGCTCAAGCTTGGGCTGACCACTCACCACCAAAATTTCCCCAGGCCACCACAGACTGTCTGCAGCTATAAAAGTCTTCAAAAGCTTGCAGGCAGGGCTGGCTGCCCAGTAGTTGAGAGTGCCCCTGGTGATGCCACACTAACTGGGCAATGCAAGGTCCCAGTGAGTCATCAATTTGGTGTGCATGCAGATTTTACCTGACCAAACGGGTCTCATATTTAGCCTTTTAGGGGGAGGGTTAAATACAGGGAAAATGGTGCCCTTCTCCAGGCTACAAGTGAAGTGGGCTCTATGTAGAGATAATGGTGGCTGTCCCTCTAGTCCTCTCCCTGCAGCCACACAACTCAGTGTTTCCCTGTATGTTTCTAATGCCTCTCAATTAACTGCTCTTCTTCCAGAGCCCAGAGTGAGTGCTTTGAAGTAAGTGAGTCTGTACACAAACCCTTTAACAGAATGTCTTGGTTTCCAGCCACCTTCTATCTCACTGGGATGGGCTGACAGAGTCCTCACTGATACTGCCAGGTATTGTGGGAACTTCTCTTTCCAGCCCAGGACCAGTGTGGGGTTGGGACTCCTCACTCTTCAGGAGAGACCTCCATCACCTAGGTGTCCCTCTTGGTACTCAACCACTGCCTGTGGATTTGGGGTAGGCCTGTTTTGCATTTCTGCTGCTCCTTCCTTCTCAATGTGGCCTCTTTTTTATATTTGTAGTTATAAGGATTCTGTTCAGCTAGTCTTCAGATGATTCTTGAAGTTGATTTTTATATAATTTAATTGTAATTTTAATGTGATCCTGGGAGGTGGCAGGCATAGTATTTACCTATTCTGCCATCTTGGACCTTCTCCAAGCTTCTTATTTTATTATAGATTTCTATGCAGAAGGTGTGACAACAGCAACTGACTGGTTAATAATTTTTGAGGGAGAAAATTTGTGTTTTGGGCTAAGTGTTGGCAAGCAGGTCATTATGCACTGGGTTTCATTTATTGCTTCAGTGTTCAGCAAAAATGTTTCTATTTTGATCCATCTGTTTATTAGCCACTGATACAGTAAGGAGAAAAATGGAATTTCTGAATCACCCTTGTGATGGAGAAATTAACAAATGCGCAGAATTCTTGCATGGATTTCTTTTGCTAATTGTGAAATTTCTGGAAGTTTGATTTTGTCAGTCTAAACCAGCTTGAAAGCTATATATGAATTGTTTGATTTGTCCCTTGTGTTCATCTGTTAATAAATTTATTCATGTATTTATATTTTTTGGCATTTTTATTGTTAGTTTCAGGTGTACAGAACAATGCAATAGTTACCCTTTTCACCCCACAAAGTAACAAACCCCCTCCCCCCATCTACTGCCCTCCCACCCCCGATATCATGCTTATCTATTACAATTCCATTGATTCCATTCCCACTCCCTACTCCATGTCCTGTGATTATATGTATATATAATTTATTCATTTATTTGAGGAATTAATTACTCAAATACAATAATTCACTCAATAGTTGCTTATTGGACACCTAATATGTGTTGTCCACTCTTCTAGGCACTACAGCTAAACTAGTGAACAGGATATGTTGTGATCTAATTGATGTTAGAACCCTGCATGACAGAAGAGACATACAAATAGATGGTAGTTATAGCAGAGTGTGGTAACTATTATGGGGTGGAAAGTACAGGGAACTCTGGGAAATAAAAGGGACACAGAATACAGAATCTATGGTTCAGGGAATGCTTCCTGGAGAAGATCACTTTTAAGAGGAAATTTGAAGGTAAGTAAAAATTAGCTAAGCAAGTTGGTAGAATAGGAAATAGATAGGCAGAGGAAAGGCAGGAGGAGAAGTGAATCATCTGGATGAGTTCAGAAAGTAGTTCAGTAGGACTGGGGCACAGAGTATAATGAGGGGACTGGGAATAGACATGATGAAACAGGTAAGCAGGGGACTATCATAAAGCACCTTGTAAACTTTGTTTTGGTTTCACCCTAAGGGAAATAGGAAACCATTAGAGTTTGAAACGTTTTGTTGTGAAAAATCCCCCAATGGTTTTGAAGAGTAATTGTGGAATCTGGGGTAAATTTGTGCCACCAAAGAAGATAATGCATTTACTCTTTATTCTCATGTTCTTTGCATACCTTATATCTCATTGACATTCCTACAATCAAAGGAATGTTTGATTGCAAAGACTATCACAATTATGGTGCCCAGAGGCGCCATTCTTGCTGTAGGCATCATTTGTATGCTAGTTTTAGTATCCTAATCTCTCCTTGTAGGTCCAATCTTCTCACTCTGTTCCTTAATAGTGGTCCCTCTGCAACTGTTGGTCTGAAGTTGTACTGTGAAGTCCATTTTCACATCCATTCTTTTGATCATGTCACATCATCTGTCTTCAAATGCTATCCTTTTTCTTTTTTGCCAATCCAAATTTGACTCATTCTTCAGCTCTAGTCTCACCTTCTTTAGGAAGCCTTTCCTGATTACTCCTGATTATTCTCCCATCTCCCCTTCACCCCCCCAAAAAAATCTAGTAATCATTTATGTACCTTTTCGTGTTGTCTTTCCTTTGGTGGTTCCTAAAATGAACTGATATCAGAATTACTGAAAGAGCTTGTTAAAAAGTACAGATTTCTGATCTCCATCACCAGAGATTTTGAGTCAGTATGATGGTGGTGGGCCCAGGAATTTGAATTTTTATAAGAGCCCAAACTAATTCTCACAATTAATTGCTCTACATGTTTTATGTAAATTACTATTTTCTCTGGATCTAGATAGAAGTTTCTTGAGAATAGGGCTCATCTTCAAATTCTTAGGTACTACCCCCTCCACTGCCAATCTTTCCAGGAGGCTACATTAAAAGCTTGTTGACTTGATTCCCTCATTGCATTATTTATTCTGTTATTTTGGGGTATTTGATTATAATTTACACTCCTTTTTTTCTCTGAATGAAAGAATATAGTATGCACCAGGGTTCCCTTTCCCCCACAGCCTCGCCAGCATTTGTTGTTTGTTGATTTATTGATGATAGCCATTCTGACCGGGGTGAGGTGGTATCTCATTGTGGTTTTAATTTGCATTTCCCTAATGCTAAGTGATGTTGAACATTTTTTCATATGCCTGTTGCCATCTGTGTGTCCTCTTTGGAACCCTGGTGCACTGCTGGTGGGACTGCAGACTGGTGCAGCCATTATGGAAATCAGTATGGAGGTACCTGAAAATCTGAAAATGGAACTACCTTATGACCCAGCAATACCACTCTTAGGTATTTATCCAAAAAATCCCAAGACATTCATCCGAAAAATATATGTACCCCTATGTTCATTGCGGCATTATTCACAATAGCTAAGACTTGGAAACAACCAAAATGCCCATCGGTAGATGACTGGATTAAGAAACTTTGGTACATTTACACAATGGAGTATTATTCAGCTATAAAGAAGAAGGAAATAGTACCCTTTGCAACAATATGCATGGAACTAGAGAACATTATGCTAATTGAAATAAGTCAGTCAGAGAAAGACAAATATCATATGATTTCACTTATACGTGGATTCTAAGGAACTGAATGGATGGGAGAAGTGGATGGAGATAGTCTCAGAGACACAGAGGAAGAACTGAGGGTTGTTAGTTGTGAGGGGGTGGGGATGAAGGAGAGGGGAAGGGATGAGGCAATACAAATTGTTAATTGCAATATGGCCTCAGGGATAGAAAAAGACAGTCCGAGGAATATAATCATTAATGCTGTAAATATTTCTTAGGGGGCCAGATGGACCCATGTCCTGTTGGGGAGTCCACTTCATAGTCGATGTAGAGGCCTGACCACCACATTGTATTTCTGAAGCTGATGTTGAATAATATAGAATGTCAACTATAATTATATATACATATAGTCTCGGGACATGGAGTAGAGAGTGGGAATGGATTCAATGGAATTGTAATAGATAAGCATGATATTGGGGGTAGGAGGGCAATAGATGGGGGAGGGGGGTTGTTACTTTGTGAGGGTGAAAAGGGTAACTATTGCATTGTTCTGTACACCTGAAACTAACAATAAAAAATAAATTAAAAAAAAGAAAGAATATAGTATGCAGTAAATATGCCAACATATTTGTATGAGTATGTGTGTGTATTTTTAGAGTTGAGGTGACCAAAATTCAATCTTGAAGAGTTTTCAGGCTTTCTTATTGAAACACATGAGACCATACCTTCCTCCCAAGACCATATTTCTCTTTACACAATTCCTGGTAATACTGCAATCATCATTACTCACCATTCCGAAGAGCACTATGAAATACCCTTTGTATTGGGAATTTCATTTTAATGTAATTTAGGAAAAGAAACTGTAGTCTTTGCAGAAAATTATGTTGTTATAACCCAGGAGGATTTTTCCTCTGTGAATTGTTACAAATAAGAATCTGCAAGATTGAAATATGAAACCTGCTGTTATGTTGCTGAAGATGGTAAATGTGACTAATATCAAATACATCATTCTGAATACTTCTAGAATGTCAAACTATGACTTTTCAAGATACGTATATTTTTGTGATCAATCTTTGTGCATGGAAATTGTTCTTTAGACATTTTGTGAATTCTAGGATCTCAAGCTTAAAAGATTTTTTCTAACATTTTTGTGTGTATGTTTGTTTATCTTTCTATTATCTGTCTATCATCTATCTACCTACCTACGTATCATCCTCATTTATTTATATTTATTATAGGTTTTACAAAACAAGAATATAGCTATAAAAAAGCAGGAAAATCTAGTTTGAAAAATGAATTAAAACATACACACAAGCACAAAATATATAAAGCAGTGAGAGTTGGGTTTTGAAATACAGATTCTATCATTCTAACTGGCTAATTTACTGTATTCTAAATCAGATGTGTTATTGGTTTTAGTGATGACCTTGGTTTTTTTTGAGGTTCTGGATTTCTTCAGTCACTGATAATTTTTGATAAGTGCCTTGAAGTTGATAGTGAGAGGGCTGGTGTTTGTGGGGATGTGTGCACATGCATGCACATATACTTGTATGTTACAATGTATTTGGGGAGAGTGGCTTCATATTCACCCATGGTAGTGGATGTCTGATGGGCTGAATAAAGGGAATTTGTTGCATCAAATAATGAGTCCTAGCAGTTACAGGTAGACAACATTTTGAACAAAGGGAAAATTTTTGCAACTCTGTCTTTGATATATGTGCCACAAATGTCAATACCTTAGTCCACTATTTTTCTAGCTTTTATTACTTTTCTTTTTTATAGCACAAATAATGTATGAGTGAATACTTATTGTAAAAAGTAATCAAAGAGTACAGAAGAATATACAGTAAAAGATAAAAGTCTAATTTCAACCTCAATCCCACTCTTCTCTGTAAAATAAACATTGTTAACCAATGTCTATATTTTCAATTATGTTTTTAAATGAATTTCTACCTACAGGAAGAGAGGGTCAATCCTTTCCAATTCAACAAGCAGGTAATGGAATTTTGCTTTTGGTTTCTGTATTTAGGCTTCTGGAATGAGAAATATTTTTCTTTTGTGAGGCATGTGTGTGTGTGTGTGTGTGTGTGTTACCATTCTTTGGTTGAATACTGATTTCAGTTTCTTTTCCTCTTTAACAGTAGTACAACTTCCAAAGCCACCTGAGAACTATTTTTTAAACATTAATGCTATGTGGTGCAAATGAATGTCTCTGGTTTGACATATGGTTGGTGATTCAGTTCATCATGAAATTTGCAAGAATGGATTTGCCTAAATAAGGAAGTTTCTACATAGTTAGTGATTAAAAATGGTTGTGTTACTTCTGCCTCTTTTGAAATTAAAATAATTTAAAGTGTCAATTGAGTCATGGCAAAGAGATTTCTATCTGCCAAATCATCATAAATAACTCTATAAATGGGGGAGGGATTAAGTGGCTCAGAAAAAAAGACCTAAAAGAGAAAACTAATGAAAATCATGGTTTATGTCCCAAGAACCAGGGAGCCTGAGGATGGGGGAATTGTAAAAATTTGCTTACATCTAAGTAGGTTCTCATATTGAAAAAGTTTGTCCTTGGAATTGGTAATGTGATTACTGTAAAAGATGAAGTTATAGCTAAAGATTTATTTCCCAATGGAACCAGTCAGCTATACATTTATTATTATTATTATTATTATTATTATTATTATTACTCTATAGCCTATACCTAATATAGACACAACAACTGGCAATGATGTTATAAGTCACTCACTAATAGGTCCAGGCAAGGGATTCTGTGTATTGAGTGCAAATCCATGCTCACCCACAATCATCATAAATTCCACCATTTGTTTGAATATTTACTCTGCCAGGCATTTTGATGAACACTTGGGAATATGAAATACAAATGAAATAGTTTCCAGTTCCAAGGAAGTGTGTATATGTAGCTGTATGTGCATATGTATGCACAGGGTGGACTTACAGATGTGGCCGCTAATGTATGACATATAAACACAGTGTTATAATATGTTGGAATTGCTATGGAGGTTGGTAAATAAGGCCAAAGAATGACTATACCTGGTGATGCTGGGATGGCTTCCCAAGGCTAAGTCGTAAATGATGAGTACAGAAGAGGGGGAAATGGAAGAAAGAGCATGTGTGAGGGTGAGGAGACTGGAAAGTACCTCTTCTATTTGAGGGTTGGAAGGTATTTCAGGGTGTCAGGAGTAAAGTATATCAGGAGAATTTTGGGAGAATGGCAGGAGAGTAGGGTATAAAATAAGAGGAAGAAAGACTGTGAAGGACCCTATATGTTGTAATAAGGACTACATCCTAAAGTGTGTTGGGAACCACTGAGGATTCATTTTAATTGGAAGAGCTATGATGCATCAGTAATGCCATTTGCTGATGTAATACAATAATAATGTACATTTCAAAATAAAACCTGCTTCAGCCAATAAAACCTTTAAGTGGGGCTAGCATTGCCCACAGTTTGTCTTCAATCTCTTGCTTGTTAAACAGAAAGATTAGTTTCACTCATTGGATCTGACAGAGATGTTGGCTGCAAGCCAGTTAGAACATCCAAGCATTTGGGCTTCACTTTCACTATTATTACAATAATAAAATGCTGCTCACAAAGGTTTTCACAGAACCCTTGAACCTTTGGGATCCTAGGTTTTTCCAAAATGGTTGCTTGAAATCTTCTCATATTATTTCTTTATGAGAAAAAATAAATAAGAATAACAAAAATATTCCTATGTTCCCTCCATCTTTGTACTTCTCTTGTGCATTATTTAATCTTGACAAGAGAAGATTTAATATGCTATAAAAAGACTGGATTAATACTTTTAAAACTTCTTTCAAAATCTTGTGACTTTAACTGGAGGGATTTTATTTATTGTCTCCCTGATCAAAGTTACCCAAATAGATAGTCTGTGAATTAAAGGAAAGGGGTGTATATTTATATTGGCATGACATATTTGCTGATATATCATTTATGAAAACATACACTCTGCCTTGCACTGTGTAGTTTGTGCTTCCTCTTCACCATAGAAATATGATGCTGAGGCTTTGAGTAACCAATCAAATCAGTGGGATGCCTGCCAATCAGAAAACAAGAATCTACAGCATTCTATGATGCTGAGTTTCAGATATTAGAGGGAAAGCCATCAGTAAATCTGAAATTCTTTTGTGAGAGAGCCCTAGGCTTGATGGAAAATATTGTGTCACAGTCAGACTAATTTCATGTTGGCTGATGATACCCATTGAGGCTTAAGTTCAGGAAGGGGCATGACCCAAACCAATTACTAGAGGTTGCCTCATTAATGGTAATAATGTAAAATTTCCCAGGAATTAGACCCCTTAGAAAGTTTACTTCATCACAATTGTATAACTCACAGCAGTGGAGGATGTTTTAGAACCCATATAGTAGTCTCTATTAAATGATACATTAGTAAGAGCTGATAGTGAGAGAGTCTATGTGAAGAGACTTTAGTGAGTTATGTGAGCTTTCAAAGCCTTGGATGTGTCTTAGCAGCTGATTCAAGATTAGCTCAGGTGGGTGGGGAACTACAGATGCTCAGGACTCTGAGAGCCAAGATTTTTTTCTGAATCAAAGCTGAAAATCAGCACAATGTCTCCCCACTCTTTACAAGTTCTTTAAAGAGAAGAAATGTGCAGATTATTCTGGTCACTCAGTCTCATTGAATATTTATGGGAGTTTTGACGTGAGTGAAATATTCCCAGGTATCTCTTGAAGCTGAAACAGGCATCTTGAAAATAAATAACTGGCACTACTGGGCTTGTCTGTGGAGGGCAGCATAAATTTTAAAAAGTCACACAGGAATTGTCAAATGTGCTGTGTCTTCGTGATTTACTCTAAAACTCGTGAATTCTTCTGAAATCCAACAGATTAGGAGGAAAGCAAAGCAAAGCAAAATTAAAAAGAAAGGAAAGTATCTTTAAACAAATGTTCATCAGTGCTTAATGACGCAAGTACTTGATTTAGTTGAGCAACACGATAAAGATTTCTGTTTTAGTCCAACTCCTTGCCATTTGGTACGATGCCATGTATTTTGTTGTCCCAAAATTATTTCCAGTAAATTTAAGATTTTTAATAAAGGATCTCTTGATTACAAAAAAACCCCCAAACAAACAGACAAAAAACAACCCACTCAAGAAAGTTCAGATAAGGATGATTTGTTATAAAAAAAACTGTAGCCAGTATCACAGACTGAGGAACCAGCGCACACTCACAATTCTTGGGAAGTGGAGTTGGGGAGGTTTTAAGCCAAGACCAATCTTTTTTTCTCAGGAATTTTGGGAGATCAGTTGCATTGTGGTTCTAATTAATGGTCTTCCTATATCCTCATCCTGTGCCCTGTACCTTTGAAGCCCCCTCTCACTCTGAATCTGGGCTTGGACATGTGATTTACTTTGGCCACTGGGATTTTAGCATACATAATGTAAGCAGAGACTTGATAAGTGTGCACACATTTCCTGTTTCACTCCTCTGACTTTGCCATAAGATCATGCCTAGGATAGCCCGTCGACGATTACACACATGGAGCAGAGCCAAGTCAGCTCAGTTGACTCAGCTGAAGTTCTATATACGTGAGAATTTCCAGCTAATATTAAAAAAACTACCTCACCAAAATATAGTTAGCCACAGATGCATGATCTTATAGAGCCTAGGTCAAATCAAAAGAACTGCCTAGCCAACACAGGGACTCAAGAGCAAAATTAGATGTATACTGTTGTATGCTACTAATGTTTTCTGGTTGCTTATTATGCAGCATTGTTGTGGCCAATAGATGATAGAAACAAAAGATAAAGTATCTCTTTCATTTGTTTCTCCCTTCCTGCCACTCATTCCCCTGCGTATACATTGCCCAGTATTACTACCAGATCTTTGCCTAACCTTAGAGGTCCAATGCACATCAAAAATTATAGTCTTTGTGTCTCTTGGTTCAAATTTTTAACACAAGAAAAGCTATGATTTGTCTAAGAAAAGTCATTAAATTGGTTTTCTCTGGGTCACTTGTCTATCTTGTTGAGATGGTGGTAGTGGTGATAGAGGAACAATGTCATGTATTCTGGGAGGGTTAGAGAAAGCAATTATTTTCAGAAGGGGGCTGTAGCCATAGACCATTGTAATTTATATCTTTAGTTGAAGGACAAGCCTAAAAGGTAACAAAATACACAGTAAATTTGATTTGTGGATCAGTACACCATTTTGAAATAAAATTCTAATAAATTATTTCAAATGTGCTGATAATTATACTCATAGCTTACATTACTGAGTCTTGGCTACGTGATAGACACTGTGGTAAATATTTTACCTTATTTAATCTGTACTACAGTGTTATGAATGTGAGACTATTATTGTCATTCTCATTTTATAGGTGGGAACTGAGGCTTAGGAAGATTAAGTTGCTCTCTGTCATACAACAAGAGAAAGATAGAGTCAGAAACAGAATCCAGAGCACATGAACTTTATCCTTTGTCAATTACTGCATTTATCATTTATAGAATGACTAGGAGAGTAAGGCTGCAAACTAATACCTAATGGTAAGGCTTACCAGGTGACTAGTTTGGCAGGCAGTGGTCAATTAATCTGTGATTCAGAAGGTGATTAGGAGATAGTGCTGTTGGGTATGTCACAGGTCTTTCTTGCTTGCTTGCTTGCTTTCTCAGAGATTTACTCAACTACTTTTGGGGGCTCAATGTTAGCTTCCATTTTCTGTACAGTGATTTAACTATTTAGTAGATGAGTAGACTTTTACTTTGTCTCCCTGTTTTCAGCGTTATACTTTACCTCAAACTTCCACAATGTGTGGTGTTACCACATTCAAAGCCTCTTAAATTCAATATGTTTAAAAGATATTGTTTCATTTGAGAAAGAGGGTAGTGCATTGTTTGCTCAAGTTAGAGGTTTTGGATTGGGAGGTCTAATTTCTCAGTAGAAAGTCTGAGTAAATCTCATTGTTTTCTGTACTGTGTGTGCATCATCCCTGCATGCCTAGTGCCTCCAAGACATGACATTTCCTTGATTTTGCAGGGAAAACTGATTTTTATCTAAAGAATATCACCTCCCTATATAGGTTTTTAGATTGTAACATCCTCAACTCTGCTAAATTAATTACCTCACTTCTATCTATTGCACTTTCAGTCTTCAAAAATTTCATTAATACATCTAGTTTACTGTTTCATTTTTCTCTGTCACTGTGAGATTATCTACTTTGAAAATTTGTTTACTATACTTATAGTTGGTTTGTTGGAGGAGAGGGGACATATATGTGACCAATCAACTATGTTTAAGAAATTATTCCTCTCCTATGAGCTTTTAAATAGAAACTTTTTGAATTGGGTTGTTCCAAGCTTTATCTGAAAAATTTATCAGCAATATTAGTTAATATTAGATTCTAACATCAATTCCTTATGAAGTTTTGAAACAAATAAACTAAACATTTAACAAATTGTGGTCCCAAGTGTAGTGAGGTGATTTTTCCCCCCACTGTTCAAATTTTAATTTAATAGTACTCTAATTTTAATAGTACTTTCACTTCCAAACTTTCCTGATCTTGGGCTAGTATTAGGTGAAATAGTCATTCATCTTGTTTTCTTCTTGGGTAGAGGAACAACCCTTGTCCTTCACCTTGGGAAAATGTGAAAGACAGTGCTTGGCTAAGGAGTTGACATCTAAACACCAGATATGCTGATGTGTTGCTAATTCCTACCACCAATATTATCCCATGATTTGAGATACAACTAGGTTACTTTGGCCTTATGTGCTTTTGTGATTTGTATGTTTCAATGAGCTTATAACATTTAAAAATATTAATTAGTATTGGTTTCCCAGAAATCCATGGGAATGTTACTTCTAACAATAATCCACTCATATACTGGCATAGGAAATGTTCAGTTCTGCCTAGCAGAAAACCTCTTAAGAAGGACTGCCAGTGTTTGTGAAGATTGGTATATACATTCCAACCTACAGGAGTCTTTTTTGACAAAAATAAATCTACTCTTATTGTTCTTAAATATAAGACAAGCTTGACAAGTCCCCATGTTTCCAGCTCTCATGCAAATTGTGAGAAAACTGGAAATTCACAGAAGTTGCAGACATGTAAGCATTTAAAAAAATCCTCGTAGGAAATCTCTGGTCAAGATAGTGCATTAGGTGAACATTTTGCCTACCTTTTCTCATGACCACATCAAAATTACAACTAAACTACAAAACGACCATCATTGAGAATCACCTAAAATTTTACTGAACCAAAGCCCTACTAATAAGGACATGCAGAAGAAGCCACCTCCAGACTGGTACGAAGGGCAGAGATGTGGAACAGGCTGGTCCCACACCCACATGTGACCATTAAAAATTGGGAGGGATATCTCAGCTGCAGAGGTCCCCTGCAGAGGAGTGAAGGGTACCAGCACCTCCCCAGCCCAGGCTTCCAGTGCTGGGGAGAGAAGTCCCCATAATTTATGGTTGTGACAACAAGTGGAAGTTGTGACTTAGTAAGACAGAGGGCAGCTGCAGTCCAGTCACAGGTGCTCCTCTTAAATGGACTATGCAAGGCCTTACACACTGATGGAATCACTGGCTCTGAGCCCCAATGCTGGGGCAGCAGTTGGAGAGGTGGCAGGGACATGTGGTGAAGAAATTAGTTGTCTGGCTTTGGGATGGGGGCTGGAGGTGAAGCTTTCTCCCAGACAGAGGAACTGGTGGAGCCCATTGTATCTTTTTTGAGCCCTTTCCCTTCCCAGTGAGCAGACACAAGTGGCCACCATATTTGAGTCTCCATCAAGTTGGCGAGGCTGTTTATTTACCACACCCTGGTGATTCTGAGACCCTGCTCCACCCCACCTAACTTTAAGGTACATCTAAACCTCTTCCACCTGCCTGGTCTCATGATGCAGACTTTCCTAGAGTCTCTTAAAGGTTTTCAGAACCCAAACAAGCAACATATGATTTGAGCATGTCCCATCCCAACCCTAAGACTGGCACTAGTGGCTGCCAGTTTTGGTTCACGATTGGCCTCTCCAGGCACTTCCAAGCATGACATGGATTGTGGCCATCTGTGGATTGCTTTGTTGCTTCTGCAGAGTGGCCTGGGGTTGGAGAATGGGCTGCAGCTGAAGTTCAACTGAAGTGGATCCCCTTCCAGGAGGCCCTGGGGATGTCAACTGCAGTGGCCATCTTTGAAATGAGCTGGGCCATTACCCAGCTGCCTTAAAGGACAATACACTCAAGGGTTGGATTGTTCAGGCAACAGAGTCCTGCTGAGGTAGATTCTGCTCTGTAGGATAAGCCCCTCCATTATAACTCTTCTACTGTAGTCATGGCTAGTCTTCACAACCAATGAACCCAAGGGTCAATACATCCCATTGACCTGCAAACAGCAACCAAAGGCTCAACCACAAGAGTAGGGCACATACAACCCACACAAGGAATACAGTTGAAGTGCATGGTTCAAGTGACTAGGGAGACTATGCCACTGAGCTCCACAGCACACCTACTACATAAGGCCACTCTACTATGACCAGGAGATGTAGGAGTCATACCTAATACATAGAAACAAACACAAGGAGGCAGCAAAAATGCGGAGACAAAGAAACATATCCCAAATAAAAGAACAGAACAAAGCTTCAGAAAAAGAATAAACAAAATTAAAACAAATAATATACAAGATGCAGAGTTCCAAACA
>NW_017731631.1:1883083-1885411 GCF_001890085.2 Hipposideros armiger
ATTAAATTAGTTCCTTAATAAGGATTGAACAGGTGGCTTACTTGACCAGATAAATTTTCCCATAAATGTATAGTTTGTTGAAGGGAACTTTATATATCAAAACCATATTAATGGCTATTAGGAAATTATTTACTTCAACATCTACACGTTAAAGTCCTACCCTGTCCCAGGCATTTCGCTAGGTCATTATAATCCCTAAGACTTTATATTAATAGCTTAGAGTAAGTATATGACATATGTGCTAACATAAATACAAAACAAATACATAAATGCAGTATAAGATAGATGCCATATAAGCAATATAAATGATGTGTCAGGAAAGAGAGCCTGACTACTTCAGGAAGGGAGTGATTAAGTAAAATATCCTATTTGAGCTAGACTTCATAGTTTAGTTAGCAAAAGGAAAAGAGCCTAGAAAGAGAGAATGTTATAGTCAAAGTCATAGAAACAAAAGAGTACAAGGCATTTGGGTAAATAGTGAGTAGGATATTTTTATTGTGGCTTATGATTCATACTGGGGATTAACGGAAAATAAGAGTAGAAAGGAGGTCAAGTCTACCCTGTAGGAACTAAATGTGAAGCAAATAAGGTGTTAATTTGTACTTGTTAGAGGTATAGAAGTTTTTGAATGGTGTTATTAGTAAAATTAAACAGACATTTGCTAAATGATTTAGGGAGGAGATTGCAGAAGCAGGCAGGGAAGCTACAAGTTTGAAATAGTCACCTGGCCATTAGAGAATTGGGCCTGAACTATAGAGATAACACTGAGAATTCCAAAAAAGTGAATGCAAAAGGAAAGAATATTCTTACTTTTTTAATTAAAGTTTATTGGGATGACAACTGTTAGTAAACTTACATAGGTTTCAGGTGTACAATTCTGTAATACATCATCTATACATCACATTGTGTGTTCACCACACAGAGTCAGTTCTCCTTCATCACCATATATTTGATCCCTTTTACCTTTATCTACCACCTCTCTCCCCCACATCCTCTGGTAACCACTAAACTATTTTCTGTATCTATGAGTTTTTCTTTCTTCATTTGTTTTGTTCCTTCGTTGTTTTCAGTTTTATATACCACATATCAGTGAAAGTAATATGGTTCTCGACTTTTTTTGTCTGATTTATGGTTTAGCATTATAATCTCAATATACATCCATGTTATTGCAAATGGCACTATTTCATCTTTTCCTATGGCAGAATAGTATCCCACTGTGTCTATACCACAACTTCTTTATCCATTCATCTATCGAAAGACACTTTAGTTGTTTGCATGTCTTGGCCAACATAAATAAAGCTGTAATGAACATCGGAGCACATATATCTTTATGGATAAATTATTTCAGATTTTTTGGNTATACAATAACAGAAATGAAAAAATACATTACAGGGGATCAACAGTAGAGTACATGAAACAGAGGATCAAATCAGTGATTTAGAAGATAAGACAGCAGAAAACACCCAATCAGAACAGCAAAAAGATAAAAGAATCCAAAAAAATGAAGAGATTTTTAAGGGGCCTCTGAGACATTAAGCATAAGAACATTCGCATTATAGGGGTAGCAGAAGGAGAAGACAGAGAGCAAGGAATTAAAAATCTATTTGAAGAAATTATAACAGAAAACTTCTCTAACCTGGTGAAGGAAATAGATATTCAAGCCCAGGAAATGCAGAGTCCCAAGTATGATAAACCCAAAGAGGCCAACACCAAGACACATCATAATTAAAATTCCAAAGTTAAAGACAAAGAGAGAATTTTGAAACCTCTTAACAAGAACTGCTATTTTTTTTAACTGAGCCATCCTGCCACCTGTCGGCAGCTCAGCATCAGCTCAGTTCGGACTGGGCATTGAACCGCTGTTGCTCAGCGCTCACATCCTTGAGTGAGCTCTTAACCAACTGATCCACTAGGCTGGCCCCAAAGAGAGAAACTTAAAAGCAGCAAGAGGAAAGCAGTTAGTTACCTACAAAGGAGATCCCATACAGCTATCTATCAGCTGATTTCTCAACAGAAACTTTGCAGACCAGAAGGGATTGGCAGGAATTATTCAAAGTGATGAAAAGTAAGGACAACGAAGATTACTCAACCCAGCAAAGATATCATTTAGAATTGAAGGACAGATAAATAGCTTCCCAGTCAAGAAAAAGCTAAAGGAATTCATTACCACCAAACTATTATTATAAGGAATGTTAGAGGGATTTCTTTAAGACAAAAAAATTTAAAAAATGAATAATAAAATGGCAATAACTACATATCTATCAACAATTACTTTCAATGTAAATTGATTGAATGTTTGAATCAAAAGATATAGGAAGGCTGAATGGA
>NW_017731631.1:1888496-1889479 GCF_001890085.2 Hipposideros armiger
AGTCTCATTTGTCTATTCTTTCTTTTCTTTGCCTTTCCCAAAGAGATGTGTCAGTAAAAATATTACTAAAGTTAATATCTGAGAATTTACTTTCTATATTTTCTTCTAGGAGTTTTATGGTTTCTTCATTTACATTTCAGTCTTTAATCCATTTTTAGTTCATTCATTTTTGTGGCATAAAAAGGTGTTTCAGCTTCATTTTTTTTGCATGTAACTGTCGTTTTCCCAGCACTATTATTGAGTAGGCTGTCTTTACCCTAATGTAAATTCTTGCTACCTTTGTCATAGAGAAAATTACCATATAGGCATGGATTTATTTCTGTTCTCTCTACTGTGTTCCATTGATCTATGGAACACATAGATCTCTTTTTATGCCAATACCATGGCATTTTGATTACTATGACCTTGCAGTATATTTTGATATTAGATAGCATGATACTTCCAGCTTTATTCTTCTTTCTAAGGATTACCATGGCTATTTAAGGTCTTTTATGATTCCATAAAAATTTTAGGGTTATTTGTTCAAGTTCTGTGAAAAAAAAATGCCATTGATACGTTGATAGGGATTGCATTGAATCTATGGATTTCTTTGGGTAGTATGGACATTAATTATTTTTATACATGAGCATGGTATATGTTTCCATTTATTTGTGTCTTCTTTAATTTGTCTCTTCAATGTCTTATAATTTTCTGAGTATAGGTCCTTTATTTTCATTAAATTTACTCCTAAGTATATAATCTTTAGTTGATTTCATTTTAAATGAGATTGCTTTCTTAATTTCTCTTTCTGATAGTTTGTTATTGGTGTATAAAAATGTGACCAATTTCTGAATATTAATTTTGTATCCTACTACTTACTAAATTAATTTATCAATTCTGATAGTTTTTTTGGGGAATCTTTGGGTTTGTTTTTTTTAAAGATTTCTATTGGGGAATTGGAGGAGGGAACAGCATTGGGGAATCAGGGATGGGGAACAGACAAG
>NW_017731631.1:1893024-1894430 GCF_001890085.2 Hipposideros armiger
TTTTTTTAATTAAAATCTATTGGGGTGACAATGGTTAGTAAAATTATATAGGTTTCAAGTGTGCATTTCTATAATACATTATCTATATATCACATTGTGTGCTCACCACCCAGAGTCAGTTCTCTTTCCATTACCATACATTTCACCCCCTTTACCTTCTTCTACCATACTCCCTCCCCCCTTACTCTCTGGTAACCACTGGTAAAATGTTGTCTGTGTCCATGATTTTTCATTTGTTTGTTTGTCTTGTTCCTTTGTTGCTTTCAGTTTTATATCCACATGAGTGAAGTCATATGGTTATTGAAATTTTCTGTCTAACTTATTTCACTTAGCATAATAATCTCAACATCCAACCATTTTTTCACGAATGCCAG
Source organism: Hipposideros armiger (assembly GCF_001890085.2). Taxonomy (NCBI): domain Eukaryota; kingdom Metazoa; phylum Chordata; class Mammalia; order Chiroptera; family Hipposideridae; genus Hipposideros; species Hipposideros armiger. The sequence goes on from NW_017731631.1 coordinate 1,893,399, forward strand.
TATTTCATCTTTTCTGATGGCAGAGTAGCATTCTGTTATATATATCACATCTTCTTTATCCAATCATCTATTGAAGGACACTTGGTTTGTTTCCATTACTTGGCCACCGTCAATAACACAGCAATGAACATCGGAGTACATTATCATTATGGATAAATATTTTCAGATTTTATGTTAAGATATTTTTCTTCTGCACATATTTCATTAAATGTTTTAATCACGGGTGGATGTTGTGTCTTGTCAAATTCTTTCTCTGCATCTATTGACATATGTATATGACTTATATCTTTTTTATGTGGTGTAACACATTTATCAATTTGTGTATGTTGAAGCATTCTTGTGCCCCTGAGATGAATCTCATTTGATGTATAATCTTTTAAATCGACTGTTGTATTTAACTTGCTATACATTTATTTAGGACTTTTGCATCTGTATTCATCAGAGATATTGGTCTGTAATTTTCATTTTTGTGTTATCTTTTCCAGGTTTTGGTATCAGGGTAATTTTGGCCGTATAAAATGAGTTAGGAAGTATTTCTTCTTAAATTTTTGGAAGAGTTTGAGGAGGACAGGTTTTAGATCCTCTTTGAATTCACTAATGAAGCCATCTAGTCCTGGACATTTGCTTTGGGAAAGGATTTGAATGACCGATTCAATTTTCTTATTGTTGATCTGTCTATTTAGATTTTCCAGTTCTTCGTGATTCTGTCTAGGAAGGCTATATGCTTACAGAACTTGTACATTTCTTTTAGGTTCCTGAATTTGGTAGCATATAGTCCTTCATAGAATTCTTGTATGATGTTTTGTGTTTCTGTGGGACCCATGGTTTAACTTCTCTTTAATTTCTGATTTTGTTTATTTGTGACTTTCCTCTTTTTTTAGTGAGTCTAGCCAAGGGTTTGTCAATTTTATTAATCTTTTCAAAGAACCATCTCCTTGTTGCATTAATTTTTACTATTGTCTTTTTGTTCACTATTTCATTTAGTTCTGCTCTGATTTTTATTATCTCCTTTTTTCTGCTGACTTTAGGTTT
>NW_017731631.1:1899746-1908917 GCF_001890085.2 Hipposideros armiger
CACTCCTACCAGTCTCGACATTGCCTCTTCTTTAGATCCTCAGTTATAGGGGTTCTGTCCAACTAGTCTTCAGATAATTCTTGAGGTTGATTGTCCTGTAATTTATTTGTAATTTTGGTATGATATTAGAATGCAGCAGGCACAACATTGACTTAATCTGCCATCTCAACCAGCAAACCCAGCAATCTGTGTTTTAAGAAGCTCTCTGTTTTCAAGAAAACAACCTCATTCAAAAACAATAAAATACTTAAGAATAGATTTAACCAAAGAAGTAAAAGATCTGTGCTAAGAAAATTATAAGACACTGAAACAAGAAATCAAAGAACATACAAATAAATAAAGACACCTATCATGCTCATGGATAGGAAGAATTATTATAATATAGTTAAAATGTCAATGCTACCTAAGGCAATACATAGATTTAATGAAATTCCTATTAAATTACCAATGACATTTTTCTCAGAAACAGAACATATAATCCTAAAATTTATATGGAATCATAAAAGACCTCGAATAGCCACAGCAACCTTGAGAAATAAGAACGAAGGGGGAGGTATCATGCTACCTGACATCAAATCATGCTACAAGGCTATAGTAATCAAAACAGCATGGTACTAGCATAAAAACAGACACATAGATCAATGAAACAGAATAGAGAGCCCAGAAATAAATCCATACTTACATTGTCATTTAATTTATGACAGTGGAAGCAAGAATTTACATTGGGGTAAAGATGGTCTTTTTAATAAATGGTGTTGAGAAAACTGTACTGACACATGCATAAAAATTAAACTGGACCACCTCCTTATGCCATATACAAGAAGAAATTCAAAATCAATTAAAGACTTAAATGTAACTCCTTAAACCATAAAACTCCTAGAAGAAAATATAGGGAGTAAATTTGCAGGCATTACCCTGAGTAATATTTGTACTGATATATCCCCTTGGGCAAGGGAAATGAAAGAAAAATTAAACATATGGGATTACATCAAACTAAAAAGTTTTCTCACAGCAATTGAAACCATCAATAAAACAAAAAACCATCTTACTGAATGNATATATATATATATATATATATAAAATGCGCCATCCTGCCATCAGTTGGCAGCTCAGTGGCAGCTCAGCTCAGGCCGGGAATTGAACCAGTGACCCTGTTGCTCAGAGCTCACACTCTAGAGCAAGCTCTTAATCAACTGAGCCACTCGGCCACCCCTCGATCTTTATTTTTATGTTTCCTATTACTTTGTTGAAGTTTATCCTGAGATCAGTGAGCATTTTTATAGCTAGCGTTTTGAACTTCGCATCTGATACATTGCTTCTTTCCATTTTGTTTAGTCCTTTTTCTGGAAATTTGATCTGTACTTTTATTTGGGATATGTTTCTTGGTCTCCTCATTTTAGCTGCTTCCCTATGTTTGTTTTTATTAAGTAGGGCTGCTATGTCTCCCAGTCTTAGTAGAGTGGCCTTAGGTAGTAGGTGTCTTGTGGAGCCCAGTGGTGCAGTCTCCCTTGTCACTAGATCTGGGTGCTCCAGATGTGTCACTTGTGTGGGTTGTGTGTGTGTCCTCCTGTTAATATTGAGCCTTAGTTGCTTTTTTCACATCAGTGGGAGGTATTCATCCTTGGGCTTAATGGTTATGAGGACTGCCCATGACTACAGTGAAGGAGCTATTGTGGAGGGCTGTCTCTAGGAATCAGGATTAACCTCAGCAGGGCTCTAGTGCTGCCCAGTGTGTTTGAGTGTGTTGTCCTTAGAGGTGGCTGGTGATGTTTCAGCTCAGGTTAAAGCTGGCTACTGGGCATATCAGCCCCAGGGCCATTTTGGAGGGGACCTGCCACATGCCAATTTTAGCTGCTGCCTATGTCCTGCCTGGAGCCAGCTGTCATGAGCCACAAGACAATCCACAGATGGACGACACCTGCACTATGCTTGGAGGTGCCTTGAGAAGTTGGGCCATGAACCAAGGGTAGCTGCTGCTAGTGCCTGACTGAGGGCTGCTCACCTAGAGGTACAGGACATGCTACTGCCAGATGTTGCTTGGTTTGGTTTTGTGAACCTTTGAGAGAATTTATGAAAGTCTGTATCATGAGGCAATGTAGGCTGTTTGTACAAAAAATGCCACTTGAAGTGGTTATGGTATGCTGAAATTTGAGTGGGTCATGGCCTCAGAATCACTAGGATAGAGACAATGATGTTAGCCATGTTGATGGTAATTAGTATATAGTGGCTGCCTGTTTCCGCCATCTCCTCTGTCTGGAAAAATGCTGCCCCTCCATCCTCCACTCTGAAGCCAGACAACTCAAAACCCCATATGTCCCTGTTGCCTGTTGAGTTGCTGTCCCAGTGCTGGTGCTCAGAGTGAATGACTCCATCATCAAATAAGTCTGTGCATGATCCCTTTAAAAGGAGCATCTAGGCCTTCAGTCACTCTCTGTTGCACTAAGCCACAATCTCTGGTGGTTTTCACAACCAGAAATGATAGGAACTTCTCCCCCTGGCCCTGGAGCCCTTGGCAGGGGAGCCCAATGTGGCACTGGGACCCCTTGTTCCACCCAGAGGGACTTCTGCAGCTGAGATATTCTTCCAGACATTTAATGGTCACAGGCAGTTTGGGATCAGCCTGTTCCACAGCTCTAGCACTCCTACCATGTTCAATGAGGCTTCTTCTATATATCCTTAGTTGTATGACTTCAGTTCAGCAAGACTTCAGGTGATTCTCAATGATGGTTGTTCTGTAATTTAGTTGTAATTTTGATGTGGTCATGAGAGAAGGTAAACACAGCTTTTATGTACTCTGTCATCTTGACCTAAATCTTTACTTGCAGCTCTTTCTCCAGTTCCCTTAGGAGTAAAGCTAGACTGTTTATTTGAGATTTTTCTTTTTTCTTTAGGTAGGCCTGAATTGCTATGACTTTCCTTCTTAAGACTGCTTTTGCTGTCTCTCGTAGATTTTAGTTCATTTTGTTTTCATTTTCATTTGACTCAAGGTATCTTTTTTTTTAAAAGATTTTTATTGTGGAATTGGGGGGATGGGAACAGTGCTGGGGAATTGGGGGAAGGTGAACAGACAAGTTGTTGTCCTTTTGTTCTTCAGTCTAGTTGTNGGGGAACAGACAAGACTGTTCTTTTTTTCTTCAGTCTAGTTTTGGAGAACATTGCTTCACTGGCCCATGTTGGTATTGTGATCATTGCACTCTTCCCAGCTGAGGCAGATCAGTTGCTGTCCATTGGACAGCTGCTCACTGTGGCTCACGGCAGCTCAAGCCGGCTGCCGGCCACTCACGGTAGCTTACGGCAGCCCACTGCAGACCCACTGCAGCCTACGCCGTTGTTCACCATCTTAGCTGTAGATGGGGCAGCATCACTGGCTCATGAGGGATCTGAACTGGTGGCCCTGCTGCTCAGAGCTCGTGCTCCTAAGCCAACTCAACCAATGAGCTACTTGGCTGGCCCTCTTTTATATGTATAGTATTATGTCATCTGCAAATAATGACAGTTTTACATATTCCTTTCCCATTTGTATGTTTTTTTTATTTCTTTTTCTTGTCTGATTGTTGTGGCTAAAACTTTTAGTACTATGTTCAATAAAAGTGATTAAAGCGGTCATCCTTGTCATGTTTCTGACCTTAAGGAGAATGATTTTGGCTTTTTCCCATTGAGTATAATATTATCTATGGGTCTATCATATATGTTTTTTTTTATGTTGAGATATGTTCCCTCCTATTCCCATTTTGCTGAGAGTTTTTATCATCAATAATGCTGTATTTTGTCAAATGTGTTTTCTGCATCAATTGATATGACCGTATGATTTCTATTTTCCATTTTGTTTATGGGGTGTATCATGTTAATTAATTTGTGGATATTGAACCAACCTTGCATACCAGGAATTAATCCCACTTGATCCTGGTGTATAATCTTTTTAATGAATAACTGAATTTGGTTTCTTAATATTTTGTTGGATATTTTTGCATCTATCTTCATTAGGGATATCAGCCTATAGTTTTCTTCTTCTTTTTTTAATATCTTTCGTTTTGGACTCAAGGTAATAGAGGCCCCATAAAATTAGCTTCAAAAGCTTCCCTCCTCTTGGATTTTTTGAGGAGAATAGGTGTTAATTATTTTCTGAATGTTTGGTAAAGTTCACTTTACCATCTAGTGAAGCCATCTAGTTCAGGTCCAGGACTTTTATTTGTTGAAAGTTTGTTGATTACTGATTTGATTTCATTGGTACTAATTGTTCTGTTCAAATTTCCTGTTTCATGTTGATTCAGCCTTGAAGACTGTATACTTCTTGGAACTTATCCATTTCTTCTAGACTGTCCAATTGTTTGGTGTATAATTGTATGTAGTGTTATCTTAATTTATTTTTGTTTCTTATTCTGTGGTGCCTGTTGTCACTTCTTTTCTTTCATTCCTCATTTTATTCACTTGGTCTTCTCTCTCTCTCTCTCTCTCTCTCTCTCTTTCTCTCAATGAGCCTGTGTAAGAGTTTGTCAAATTTTCTAACCTTTTTAAAAATCCAGGTCTTGGTTTCATTTATCCTTTGTATTTTTTTCTCTCTGTTTCATTTAATTTCTCTCTGATTTTTATTATTTCCTTCCTTCTATTCACTCTGGGCTTTGTTATTTTTTCTTAAAAAGTTAATTATAGTATTGCTAACACACAATATTATATTATTTTTCAGGTGCACAGCATAGTTATTCAACATTTAAAAAAGTAAAGAATTGTTCACCATGATAAGTCAGGCAACCAACTTGCACAATATCACATTATCACAATATTATTGAGTGTATTCAACATGTGTACATTATATCAGGTGTACAGCATAGTGGTTAGATATTTATATAATTTTAGAAGTGTTCCCCTTAACTAGCCTGGTACCCACCTGGTGCTATACGTAGTTATAGCCATATTATTCATTATATTCCCTTTGGTTTACTTTACATTCCGTTGATTATTTTGTAGCTTCCAAACTGTATTTCTTAATCCCTTTACCTTTTTCAACATGCCCACAACCCTCCTCCCATCTATCACCCTGATAGATTTATTAACAATCTGGTATGTACATAGTTATTACAGTATTATTGACTATATTCCTTATGCTATACCCTTTATCTCCACTACTACTGTGTAACAACCAATTTGTACTTCTTAATCCTTTCCCCTATTCACCCACCCCGATCACCTTTCCCATCTGGCAACCATCAAAATGTTCTCTGATTCTATGAGTTTGTTTCTGTTTCATTTGTTTATTTTGTACTTTAGATTCCACTTACAAGTGAAATCATATGACATTTGTTTTTCACTATCTGACTTAGTACACTCAGCATAATACCCTCTAGGTACATCCATGCTGTCTTAGTTGGCAATAGTTCATTCTTTCTAATAGCTGAGTAATATTCCATTATATATATGTACCATCTCTTCTTCATATATTTATCCATTCAGGGACACCCCAGATTGAATTCATATCTTGGCTATTGTAAATAATTCCAGAATGAAAGTATGTATACACATGTCCCCTTGAAATAGCGTGGGATTACTGGATTCTCCATTTCCTGTTGCTTTTGTTTTAAAGACTGTTTTTTCTGGCATAATTATTGCTACCTATTTCTTTCCATTTTCATGAAATAACTTTTTTCATCCCTTTACTTTCAGTCTGTGTGTCTTTTGATCTGATGTGAGTCTCTTGTAAGCAGCATATGTATGGATCTAGTTTTCTTATCCATTCAACCGCACTGTGTACTTGATGGGAATATTTAATTTACTTATATTTAAAGTAATTCTTGATAGATATGGAGTTATTGCCATATAGATAGACATAGAGATAGACATAGATATAGACATAGACAAAGACATAGACATAGACATAGATATAGATATAGATATAGATGATATAAATATAGATATAGATTATATAGATATATAGTCTTAAAGAGCTTCCTCCAAGATTCCTTGTAATACTGGTTTGATGATAAGGAACTCCTTTAACTTTTGATTGTCTGGAAAGCTATTTATCTGTCCTTCAATTTGAAATGATAGCTTTGCTGGGTAGAGTAATCTTGGTTGTGTATCCTTGTTTTTCATCACTTTGAATATTTCCTGCAATCCCTTTTGGCCTGCAAAGTTCCTGTTGAGAAATCCACTGACAGTTTGATGGAAACTTCTTTGTAGGTAACTAACTGCTTTTCTCTTGCTGCTTTTAAGATTCTTTCTTTGTCTTTAAACTTTGGTATTTTAATTATGATGTGTCTTATTGTCGGCCTCTTTGAGTTCATCTTATTTGGGACTCTGCACTTTTGGGGCTTGAATATCAATTTCCTTCACCAGGCTAAGGAAGTTTTCCATTACTATTTCTTCAAATAGGTTTTTCAATTACTTGTTCTCTCTTTTCTCTTTCTGATACCCCTATCATGCAAATGTTAGTATGCTTGATGTTGTCCCAGAGGCCCCTTAAACTTTCTTCATTTTTTTTTGCATTTTTTGTCTTTTTGCGGTTCTGTTTGGGTGTTTTCTGTTACCTTATCTTCTAAATGATTGATTCGATTCTCTGCTTCATCTAATCTATTGTTGATTCCCTGTAATGTAGTTTTTATTTCAGTTATTGTCATTTTTATTGCAGAATGTTTCTTTTTTATGTTTTCTATCATATATATATATATATATATATATATATATATATAATGCGCCATCCTGCCATCAGTTGGCAGCTCAGTGGCAGCTCAGCTCAGGCCGGGAATTGAACCAGTGACCCTGTTGCTCAGAGCTCACACTCTANAAAGAAACATATCCCAAATAAAAGAGCTGCCTCTCTGTGTTTGCTCTTATATATTAGGTAGCTCTCTTATGTCTCTCAGTTTTTGCTGGGTGGACTCATACAATATATATCCTAGGTGATCTAATGGTGCCGTCTCCATGCTCTCATGTGTGTGTGTTACAGGAGTTTCCCCTGAGTGTGTTACATGTGTTCTTCTGTTGTATTGAGCCTTGATTGCTTTTGGCATATCAGTGTGTGGGTTTGACTCCTAGGCTGTCTGACTGTGAAGATTGGCTACACCCACATGGTATGAGCTGCTGTGTGTGGGCTGACCTTTCCAAAAAAACTCGCTCCCCTGTGGGTTTTGTGCCTGTTGTGACCTCCCTTTTGTTGTGCCTCTTTTGGAGATAAGCAGGTAGTGCTTTTGTGTGGTCTGAAGCTGGCATCAGGGTGTCTTTTCTCTTATGTTTCTTGGGGTGGGCTTCCATGCAGGCCAATTTCAGGCTTGCTCATGACCGGCTCACTGCTACGTGGCACAAAGCTATATGTGGTTGGCTGCTGCCTGTGCTGGACCTGGAAGTGTAGCGGTGTGGCTGTGCTGTGTACTGAGGCTGACTGTCATCAGTATTCATTCTGCGGCAGCTTAACAAAAGGACTAGGGCCCCCCTAAGTCTATTGCCACCTGCCAGCTGCCCGTGAGGCTCAGCAACTCAAATGGCATTTTTAGGTATGCAGGTCAAGCTGGTTGACCCAGTGTTGAAAGTGCCCTCATCAACACAGCACTAGCTGGACAGGGTGGGTTCTCAGGGAATCACAAGGCATGGCCAATAGTTTTTACAATGTTAATGCAGGTTCAATTCTTGTTACACTGTCTGGACTGTGACCACTTCACAAAGTGCTCTGAGAACCCCACAGCCAGCCTCTACTCTCCTCAGGGTAGTGCTTGGTATGTGACCACTTTGCTAAATGCCCTTAGAATACCATAGCCAGTTACAGCTTTCCTCGGGCTCACAAATCCCCTAGTGGTTCCCAAGAGAGGCTGTGGTGCAGTTTTTGGGTCACTGTCCATTATCAAAAGTTCGCCCGGCTTCCTCAGGTTGTGTGCTGCTATAAAAGACTTCCATGGCTTGCAGGGCAAAGCCAGTCATCTAAGCGCCAAGAGTGCCCCCAGAAATATAGCTCTAGGTGGGCAGGGTGGGGTCCCAAGGAGTCAGAGGTGTGGCTGGNTGTTTCTATGTATATTTTGATATCTCCTTTTATTTCTTTTTTGACCCAGTCATTGTTTAATAGCATGTTGTTTAATCTGCATATATTTGTGGTTTTTCCTGCCTTCTTTTTGCAGTTGATATCTAATTTCAAAGCATTCTGATCAGAGAATATGCTTGTTATGCTTTCATTCTTCTTAAATTTGCTGATGCTAGTTTTATATTTTAAATTATAGTCTATCTTTGAGAATGTTCCATGTACATTACAAAATAATATATTGTCTGATGTTCTAGAATAAAGTGCTTGTAAATATCAATTTGTCTAATACATCATTTAATGTTCTTATTTCCCTACTGATTTACTGTTTGGATTATCTATCCATAGCTGCCAATGACATATTTAGGTCCTCTGCTATAATTGTGTTTTGGTCAATGTCACCCTTTAGTTCTTTTAGTAGTTGCTTTGTGGATTTCGGTGTTCCCTGACTGGAGGTATACATATTGATATGTGTTATGTCTTCTTGTTCTATTGCCCCCTTTGTCATTATGAAATGTCCATCTTTGCTTTTATTTCCTTTTGTATCCTGAAATCTGTTTCATCTAATATAAGTATGACTATGCCTGATTTTTCCCTGTTTACCATTTGCTTGGAGTATCGATATCCACCCTTTCATTTTGAGTCTATATTTTTCTTTGCAGCTGAAATGGGTCTTTTGGAGGCAACATATGGTTGGATTTTGGTATTTGTTGTAGTCTGCTACTCTATGCCTTTTTATTGGTGAGTTCATTCCATTTACATTTAGGGTGATTATTGATATATGACTATTTCCTATATACATTTTGACTTTTGTTTTCCAGCATCTCAGTGTCTCCATTGTTTCCTTGCCTTTTTGTTGCTGTCTGTTATTTTAGTTTGGTGATATAGTATGATTTTCCCCTCTGTTCTGTTTTGTTTTGTTTTTGTGAAATATCTCAGTTCTGGATTTTTGGTAACTACTTAATGGTGGTTACCATTAAGTTTATGTAAAAGAAAATTTCATACATATAGTAGTCCTTTTTCTACAGCATGCTTTTTATCTCCATTATCCTTTATAGATTCAGACATTTACTCTCTCTCCTTTTATGTTTTGTTGTCAGAAGTTATACTTACTTATGCTGTGAGTTGATTTCTGAGATAAAGTAGCAAGTTGTCTTTTTCTTCTTTTTTTA
>NW_017731631.1:1913330-1929657 GCF_001890085.2 Hipposideros armiger
CTTGTGGAGAAAAGGGAACCCTTGTGCACTGTTGGTGGGATTACAGATTGGTGAATTCACTGTGGAAATCAATATGGATACGTCTAAAAAACCTGAAAATGGAACTACCTTGTTACCCAGCAATTCCACTCTAAGTGTCAACCCAGAGAAATGCAAGATGCTAATTCGAAAAAATATATGCACCCCTATGTTTATTGCAGCGCTATTCACAATAGGAAGATATGGAAACTACTGAAATGCTCATGGATAGACGATTGGATAAAGAAACTGGGGTACATTTATACAATGGAGTATTACTCGGCTATAAAGAAGAATGAAACCTCACCATTTGCAACAATATGGATAGACCTAGGGAACATTATGCTAAGTGATATAAGTCAGGTGGAGAAAGACAAATACCATATGATCTCACCTATTTGTGGAATCTAAAGAACTGAATAAATGAGCAATGTAAACAGAAAGAAAAAGAAGCTCTCTGTTTGATTCTCAAGGTAAAATTCTTAGTCTACTGCTTGTCACCACCTGAGCTCTATATGTAAAGATATTATTTTCTCTCTGTTTTGATGTGACCTTCAGTGTGAGATACTTGAGGTTCCATCTCTAATTTAATTTTATTTGAATCCCAATGTCAATGTCTTATTAAAAAATAAATTAGGAAAGCATGATCAGGATTTTCTTGTCATGATGGTGAAATAAGTAAACATTGTGTTTGCATCCTCTAATGCCCACATCAACAGTACAACTAAACTGCAGAACAACCATCATTGAGAATCACCTGACTTCTTGTTGAACAGAAGTCCCACAACTAAAGATATGCAGAAGAAGCCACATCGAGGATGGTAAGAGAGGTTGAGTCATGGAATGGGCTGGTTCCACACCTGCATGTGGCAGTTAAAAATCAGGAGCAATACTATGAGGTTCCCCAAAGAGGAACGAGAGGTCCCAGTCCCACACCAAGCTACCCTGATCAGGGTTCTAGGACAAAGAAATCCTCACAACTTCTGGCTACAAAAGTCAGCAAAGATTCTGGCTGAGTGAGATGGAGGGCTGCTGGAATTTCAGGCGCTATTTTTAAAGGACCCACAGATGGACTTACTCACTGATAGAATCACTTGCTCTGAGCTCCAGCACTGGGGCAGCAGTTTGAAAGGTGCCAGGGACATACAGGGAGGAAATGAATTTTCTGGATTCAGGGTAAGAGCTGGAGGGGCAGCTTTCTCCTAGACAGAAGTTCTGGCAAAAGCCATTGTCCCTTTGTTGAGCCCTTCACCACCCAGCATGCAGACTTAGGCAGGTGCCATATCTGAGTCTTCATCAACCTAGCTAACATTGTTAACCCCACCCTGGTGATTCCCTGTGACCCTGACCCTCCCAACTATTGAGCCCTCCCAAGTCACTCCCAGTGACTTTTCCATACAAATGGCCTGTGTTGGCTCATGCTGTGCACTTTCCTAAAACCCCTCAAAGGTTAACTCTCCACAAACTTCTGGCCTTGGCCTGCCACATACCCCTTGCTAAGCAACCCCAAGCCTGGAATTTATGACAGCTACCCTTGATTTGAGTCTTAGTTTCTTACAGACACCTCCAAGCCCAGCACATGTGGTGGAAATCTGCTAATTGCTTTGTGGCTCATTCCAGGTGGCCCTGGGCAGGTCATAACCTTTAGGGGACCCTGGCCTGTAGTGGGGGCCCCTCTCAGGAGGCCCTGGAGCTGGCAAGCCTGATGGCCATCTTCAGATAAAGCCAGAATATCACCCAGCTGCTTCCAAGGATGGCGCACCCAAAAGGCAGGATGGGCAGGCCCCAAGGCCCTGCTAAAGTGAATCCTGCTCCATATTGTCAGTCCCTGCACAACAGCTCCTCTATGGTAGTCACTGCCAGTCCTCCCAACCAGTGAGCCTGAGGGTGAATCCTTCCCATTGAAGTGCAAACAGAACCAAGGCTCAACTGCAAAGAAGGTACACAAAAACCACATAAGGAACACACCTAGAGCATTTGGCCCAGGTGACCAAAGAGACTGTGCCACTGGGCCACACAGGACACCTACTACATAAGGCCACTCTACTAAGACCAGAAGACATAGCAGATCTACCTAATACGTAGAAAGAAACACAGGGAGGCATCCAAAATGGAAAGAAAAAGAAATACATCCTAAATAAAAGAACAAAACAAAGCTCAAAAAAAGTTAATCAAAATACAGATAAGCAATCCACCAGATGCAGAATTCTAAATACTAATTATAAAGATGTTCAATGGTTTTAATGAGAACTTTAAGAAAGATATAGGAAAGTAAACAATAGAGATGGAAAACACACACAAAAAAAACAGTCATAAATAAAGACTACAGTAACTGAAATAAATAATACATTACAGGGAATCAAAAGTAGATTAGATGAAGTAGAAGATTGAATTGGCTATTTAGAAGATAAGGTAGCAGAAAACACCCAATTGTAACAACAAAAAAATACTCCAAGAAGTGAGGGTAGTGTAAGGGGCCTCTGGGATAACATCAAGCATACCAATATTCTTATCATAGGGGTACCAGAAGGAGATGAGAGAAAGCACATAAATGAAAACCTATGTAAAGAAATATTGATAGAGGGCCAGCCGAGTGGTGCGTTGGTTAAGAGCTGGCTCGGGACACCAGCTCTGAGCAGGAAGGCCCCGTTCAGATCCCACATGAGGGTCAGTGACACTGCCCTCTACAGCTAAGATGGTGAACAACAGCTCGACCTGGAGCTGGGCTGCCATGAGTTGCTGGCGACGGCATAGGCTGCAGCTCCTGCTGCAATGGGCTGCCATGAGCTCCCATGTGTGGCCAGCAACCAGCGTGAGTGGCTGGCAGCCAGTGTGAGCTGCCAAGAGCCGCCATGAGCAGCCATCCAGAGGCTGGTGACAGATCTGCCTCACCAGGAAGAACACAATGATAATATCAACATGGGTCAGTGAAGCGATGTCCTCCACAACTAGACTGAAGAACAAAAAGACAGCAACTTGTCTGTTCCCCTTCCCCCAATTCCCCAGCGCTGTTTCCCTCCCTCAATTCCCCAATAAAATCTTTAAAAATAAAGAAATATTGATAGAAAACTTTCCTAACCTGGTAAAGGAAATAGACATACAAGCCCAGGAAGCACAGAGTCCCAAACAAGATAAACCCAAAGTGGCTCACACCAGGACACATTATAATTAAAATGCCAATGGTTAAATACAAAGAAAGAATCTGAAAAGAGGCAAAGCAAAGCAATTAGTTACTTACAAAGGAGCTCCCATAAGACTGTTAGCTGATTTCTCAACAGAAAATTTATAGGCCAGAGGAGATTCACATGAAATATTAAAAGTGTTGAAAAGCAAGAACTTACAAACAAGATTATTCTACACAGTAAAGCTATCGCTTAGAATGCAAGAGTAGATAAAGAGCTTACCAGACAAACAATAGATAAACAAGTTCATCTCCAGCAAACCAGTATTACAAAAAATGTTATAGGTACTTCTTTAAGAAGGAAAGAAAAAAAAAAGAATAAGAAAATGGCAATAACTACCTATCTATGAATAATTATTTAGAATCAAATGGATTAAATGTTCCAATCAAAAGTCATAAGATGGATGAATGGATAAGAAAACAGGGCCCCTACATATGCTGCCTACTAGAGACTCACATCAGGTTAAAAGACGCACAGAGACTGAAAGGAAAGTGATGGAAAAAAAGTATTTCATGAAAATGGAAACAAAGAAACAGAAAGAGTTGTGATAACAATACTTATCCCAGACAAAATGGACTTTAAATCAATGGCTGTACCAAGACATAAAGAAGGACCCAGTAACCCTACTTCTGGGTATTTATCCAAAGATACACAAAACACTATTTTGAAGGGTCATGTTCATTAATATGTTCATTGTAGCATTAATTACAATAACCAAGGTATGGAAAAATCCTGGCTGTTCATCAGTGGATGAATGGGTAAGAAAGAGTGAGTACATATATGCAATGGAATATTATTCATCTGTAAAAAAAGAGAAAGCTTTCCATTTGTATCATGGATGGATGTAGATGGTATTATGCTGAGTGGAGTAAGTTAGAAAGAGAATGACAAATACTGTATGATTTCACTTATATATGGAATCTAAAGAAAAAAATTAATAAACAAACAAAACTGAAACAAACTCATAGATACAGAGAACATTTTGAGGGTTGCTAGATGGGAAGGGGGTTGGCGAGATAGGTAAAAAAGGGGAAAGGATTAAGAAGTACACATGTTAGTTACAAAATACTCATGGGGATGTAAAATATAGCATAAACAATATAGTTAATAATACTGTAATAACTATGTATGGTTTCAGATTGGTACTAGATATAACAGGGTGATCACTTTGTAAGTTACATAAATGTCTAATCCTATGTTGTACTCCTGAAACTAATATACTATTGTATGTTACCTGTAATTGAAAAATAAAAAAGAAAGCAAGTTCATGATTTTATGAGTTTTTAAAAAAGCAATGAAACATGTAAAAGAATGTCTATTGCAGTATCATTTTAAAAAATATTTTATTGGGGAATTGGGGGAAGGGAACAGCAGTGGGGAATCGGGGAAGGGGATCAGACAAGTTGCTGTCGTTTTTTGTTCTTCAGTCTAGTTGTGGAGGATGTCGCTTCACTGGCCCATGTTGATATTATCGTTGCATTCTTCCTGGGTGAGTCAGATCGGTCACTGGCCACTGGATGGCCGCTCACAGCGGCTTTTGGCAGCTCACTCCGCCTGCCTACTGCTCAGTAGCTTACGGGAGCCAAGCCAGCTCTTAACCAACACACCACTCGGCCGGCCTTTTTTTTTTTAATTGTTAGTTTCAGGTGTACAGAACAATGCAATAATTACCCTTTTCACCCTTCACACAAAAACAACCCCCTCCCCATCTACTGCCCTCCCACCCCCGATATCATACCTATCTATTACAATTCCATTGCCTCCATTCCCACACTATACTCCACGTCCCGTGATTATATGTATATATAATTATAGTTGGCATACAATATTATTCAACATCAGCTTCAGAAATACAGTGCGGTGGTTAGGCCTCTACACTGACTATGAAGTGGTCTCCCTAACAAGACATGAGTCCATCTGGTCCCCTAAAAAATATTTACAACATTATTGATTATATTCCCCAGACTGTCTTTTCTATCACTGAGGCCATATTATAGTTACCAAATTGCAGTATCATTTTTAAGAACAAATTGGGAAACCAAAATAGTTATTAAGTAAAAAAGGGATAATTAAATTATGGTATAGTCAAAGAATTGATAGGATTTGGTAACTACTTGAATGAAAGATTTGAATTGCAAATTCCTACTTTGGGTGTGTGCTGTTACCATTAGCTAAGAAAGGGAGCAGAGGGGATGTGCTTGTGAGTTTAGTTTTGGCCATGCATAGGAGGGGTTTGTGGAACATCTAGGAAGATATGTCTTGTAAGGATTTGCATATTTATTTTAGTCTGGAGCTTAAAAGAGTGTTCAAGATTGAATTTATAAATGTGTCAGCCTTCAGCATAAAAGTGGTGGTTAAAACCATATACATCAGGTGATATTCAGGGAGTGAAGAGGGATTGAAGGCATGTTTTATTGCTGAAGGTTTATTACTTCCATGGAGCAAAGAAAATAATTTTGTAAAATCACACACAATTTATGAGGCAACTATAATTTTTATGTTTGCATTTGTTTTTATTTTATTTTGTATATTTTGTAGGTGTTTTGTGCATTTGTCCTTGTTTTTTATTTAATATAAAGGCAGTGATTTGTGACTTCTTTTGTTCTGGATGAGAGTTATATATACTATACCTTCTTGGGGTCAGGGATTAGGATTTTGAGAGATTTAACACTAAAGATGTAAAACCATAGAATCTTTGAGTGATTGGGTCAGCTACTCTGAAAGAATTCATCAGGGAAAGGGAAAATGATAGAAAAGAAAACAGAACAGACATTTCACTGTGCACCTTTCATGTTTCAGAAATTACACTAGGTGTTTTAAATATATTACCCTACTAAATTTTAACAATAGACACTCATGCTAGTATTGGTTTGTCAGAAAAGTCATGATGTATTTTTGCATTGAAAAACATATAAAAATACATCATGACTTTCCAACGACACAATAGTTTACTCAGTTTACTGATAGTATAACTGATGCTCAGAGAGGTTAAGTGACTTACAGAAAGTCACTATTGAGGAATTGTATAACAAATGCCATTATTTCTCAGCGTTGGTGTACATCAGTTTCATCTGTGGAACTTTAAAAAAATACGCATTACTGAACCTCCCAGGAGATTTTGATTCAGTAGCTTTTTGGTGTGGTACTGGGTGATGCACTTTTATAGTACTCTGTGGGTGATTCTGTTGTGTAGTTAGGGTAGTGGTTAAGAGCACCAGCTCTGAATTTAGATAGACTGTGGTGTGAGTCTTGACTCCAGTTACTGGCATTGTGATCTTGGGCAAATTAATCTCTCTAAACCTCAGTTTACTCATATGTGAAGTGAGGATTATAGTAAACCAATTATTGTGCCAATGTTATAGAGATTCAAAACACAGGTGTGCTGAATAGTCTTCCATTTCCCTTCCAATTCCCTACTCTTCTTTGTTCTGTGTCTTGTGGGGCTGGTTTGTAGTGCTTGCATCAAGGTGCTCCCTTGCCTTCCAGTTTTAATTCAGTTCAGCCATCAGAAAGTCAGAGGTCAGGAGGAAAGTGTGGGTATTTATTCCCCTAGTTCTCTCTCTGATGGTTTGTTATGAGTTGACAGTGGTTTGTTGTTCTACCTAAGGTCCCAGTTCCTTTCAGATGGCTCTCTCCTAGACCTACAGCTAAAGCTAAAAAAATATCTGGATTACAGTAAATACCCTATCCCTCTTGTCCCTTCAGCAAAGGTGGTAAAGAGTTTCTGGCCATGGCTATTCCTTGAATACTGCATCACCTTTTAACCCTGCTTACCCTTTTGTGAATAGTCTCTTCATTAATCTCTTAATTGTCCCACTTGAGAGTGCCATCTGTTTTCTACTGGGACCCTGATAGGTACTACATTAAGAGTGCTTAGCACTGTTTCCAGCACACAGTAGATTCTAAATAAATGGTTAACATTAAAAACAATATCCTGTGTAGTGCATTCTTCAAATATATTCATTTTGCTACCTCAGTTGGAGTTTATTCTTCATTTGATCCTCAAATTTTCATTTCAGTAGAAGCTTGTTTAAATAGAATTCAGATAATAAGGGTCTTATTTTCCCTTTTTTTCCTGCTACATTTTGCTTTTTAGAAAAAGGAGATAAATGGTTGCAACATAAACTTAGTTTTAGGATTTTGGAAAAAGAGCAACAACTCTTAGAAGAATGTTGTCGAATGAGTGTACATTCAACCAATGTAGAATAAACTTGGGATTGCATCCTGGCTCCACCTCTAAATCACTTAATTTCTCTTGATTTATAGGGTTGTTGTGGGAATCCAATGAGACAAGGTGTGTAAAGTGCTTACCACAACCCCTGAAATCCATTTCACTTTCTTAGTCTTTATTTCAGGCTTTGGCAGATTGATAGTCCTGAATCCCTACAAGGTAACTAATCATGACCCACATGTTCCAAGTGGTTTCTAGGCTAAATTTATTCAGGCAGGAATGTAGATAGCACGTTTTAAAAAGATGTTCAACAATGATGCAGAATCCAAAAATAGGTTTTGGTTATTACTTTCTAAAAACTTAATAATTTTAATAATAAGATTCCCTATGCTTTTTCAGGATTTTGTCTAAAACGGTTTTGTTATTACTACTTCAGGTAATTGTTAAACTTCAAGCTCATATTTTATTTTATTTTATTTTATACTTTTCATAGACTAACCAGCTCTGTGTTCTCCATTGTATTAAACCCTTTTATTAAGCAACAAGAATTATAAGTCTACTTAAGTCTGATGGAATGCAGACAGAGCCATAATCAGAAAAGCATTATGTATTTTGAATTTTTGTTTTCACTACACCTATGAATTACAGGACATTAATTAAAGGCCACTTTAAAGAGACAGAGCTCTGTCTCTCTTTAGAGAATATACATTAAAATATGCAAACTATAGAAAGGATAGAAAGAAAATGGTACCTTAAAGTGACATGCAATTTATTCTCCAAATATGATTCTTTCTTTGTATTATATAAAATGAAGCTTGAAGAAGCTGATCTATGGTCAATGTTGTGATTTTAATTATTTTTTGTTATAAAGGCCTTCTCACAATATGTTGTATAACTATAGAACATCAACCTGCTTGATGACTTCAGTCTAAAAATAGGTCATATTGGCAAGATGTGTAAATGAGCAAAGTTGACAGTAATAGGCAGCTGGTATTTTTACCTCTCTGTAATTTTGTACCAGATTAATGGTTATTCCTATAAATTCTGATTTATAGTTTGACATATATACTGCACAAATTAAGAAGAGTTATTTACTTTACAGGTTAAAAAAAGATTATTCACTTTACAAAGTGACTCAAAAACAAAAAAAAATTCCTTTAAGTTCCTATCTTTCCAAATGCATTTAGGTGTTTGTTTAGTGACTCACTGCTGGAAGTTATGTTAAAATCTAAAGCGACGGGAGCCACTATCCTTTTAAGTCCTTCAGAAACAAGAAAGTACTCTAAATGGTTGTGCAGACCAATGGAAAATAGGATTCAATTAACAAAAGTCCCATTTATTTATGCACATTTGGTAGCAGATTACAAGTGTATACATATACCTCCCCTGCCCCCTCCATCTCATCTCTTGAGCACAGGATTAGAGTCCAAGCCTCTCCATTCCTCTTCTTTAAACTTGGATCTTGTTGGTGCTTCTGGAAGACCAATCCCTTCTTGGCTTACATCCCTGTTTACCTGAATATACTATCTCCCTTTTAGACAACTCACATTGCACATTACTATATTAAGGATTCTGCTATGTTCTGCAGAAAAGAAACCTCTTTAACCTTGTGGAACCTAGCAGTTTCCACTTATTTGGCCACATGATTTTTCTGTTTTTTTTCTTCAATGTGATACCTAAAAATACCTATGAGGATTTAAGAGAGGACTAAAGAGCTCCTGGTAAGAAAAAAATTGTCACTGCAGTCTATAAAGAAGGCCTTTATGAAGTTTATAATTGTTTTTCTTTTTTTAATTAATTCAAATTTATTGGGGTGTCAATTGTTAGTAAAGTTACATAGGTTTCAGGTGTACAATTCTGTAATACATAATATAGTTTATAAAATTTGTTTAAAATAGCCACGAGGGCTTCTAGGTTTAAACTAGGCTTTCATAGCTCCAAATGCTCTTAATAAGACCACTCCTCCCTTCCAGCACTGGATTTTTAAAATGCTCCAGTTTTCAGATACTTCAGGAAAGCCCACCTCTCCCAAGGTGGCACAATTATGCACTGTAAGATTAAGGGTGATGTATATTAATGTAATAACTTTCCTCAACACTGTCAGCTTCACAACTATACATATCCTAAAAGACCATACCTTGAAAAAAGCTATTATTAGATCTAATTACCTACCTATTTTTAAGATACCTGCTATAGACTGAATGTTTTTATCCCTCCAAATTCGTATATTGAAATCTAATTCCATATGTAATGATATGTGGAGGTGGGGCTTTTGGGAGGTGACTGTGTCATAGATTGGATCCTCCATGAAAAGAATTAATGCCCTTATAAAATAGTCCCCAAAGAGTTCCCTCCCCACTTCTGCCATGTGAGGACAGAGCAAGGAGACAGCCATTTATAAGCCAGGAAACAGGTCCTCACCAGGTACCAAATCTGCCTGTGCCTTAAGTTTAGACTTTCCAGCCTCCAGAACTGTTAGAAATGAATGTTGTTTAAACCACCCAGTTTATAATACTCTGTTATAGCAGCACTAAAATACTAAAATAAGACCCAATTCCAGGACCAATTTATACATGCTTTGTGTTATTTGTTTACCTTGATCACTCCCAGGTATCAAAGCCTCACATAATACCTCATTTCCTAGAATCCCTTAAGCTGACCTAATATCCTACTTCTCTGATTCACTTAAACACTCTAATGCATTATCTGCAACTCTTGATCTGTTATCAATAATATCCTTAATATTTGCAGCTAGATCTATGAACACCCTTCTCATTCCTGTCCTAACTGAAACCTCGCTTTCCTTGAGGATATAAATTACCCTGAAACACCTGCAAGTGTTAGCTGTTTTTTTCTTATACACCCCACATTTCTTAGGTTTCTCCTTTTTAAAAAACCTACAGAAATTCCAGTCATCAGATTTTGGCAAGGTGGTGAAGTAGGTAAACACTATGCTTGCTGCCTACCATGACCACATTAAAATTACAACTAAATTACAGAACAATCAACCTGGAGAACCATCTGAAGACTAGCTGAACAGAACTCCTATAACTAAAAATATAAACAAGAGACAACATGAAGATTAATAGGAAGGGCGGAGACATGAAATGGGCTATGACCAAACCCATGTGCAGTTGTTGAACACTGGGAGGGGTATATCAGTGGCATGTTTTTCCCCTGAAGAGCAAGGGGTCCCAGTCCCACACCAGGATCCCCAGCCCAGGGTTCCACTGCTGGGAAGAGGAGTCCCAACAATAGCTGGCTGTGAAAATCAGTGAGGATTCCACCCTTTCAGATGAGATGAAAGGCTGCTGGAAACACATATGTCCTCTTAAAGGGCCTATGCACAGAATCACTGGTGCACAGGTATTCACCCTAACCTCTGGTGGAGGGACAGTGACTTGGGAGGCACTAAAGACATACAGGGAAAGACTGAGTTGTGTGACTGCAGGGAGAGGACTAGAGAAATAGCCACCATTTGTCTCTCTGTTGAGCCCTCCTCCTGTATAGCCTACAGGAAGGTTCCATCTTTTCAATACTGAGCTCTCTCCCAAATGGCCAAATATAAATTTGCATTGGCCTTATGAGCTCCACTCGTTTCACCCCAGTGATTCCCTGGGACAAAGCCATGCAAATTTGTGCAACACTGGAAGCACTTTCTTCGCTCAGGCAAGCAGGCCTGACTTGAACACCACAGGAGGCTCTTTCAGCAGCAAATAACTCACCTTGGCATGAGCACTACCTGTGGCACTTTTGGTGGAAGGCAATAAGCCCAATCTTGTGCTATAGTCTTTCTTGGACAACTCTCAATTCTGTATTCCTGAAGAACATGACTTCTGTCTTTGGTGTGGTCTGTATATTCTGTAAAGTGGCCATAAGCTCAGTACTGGCACAAAATATGAATCTACATTAACCTGGTGAACACCACCCATTCCACCCTGGTGACTACCTAACACCCTGCCTCACCCAACTTGCATACCACCCTAGACTCTTTCAGTGGCTGAGCCTTATAGGCAGTCAGCATGTGGCATCAGGTCTTGGGGTGACCTAGGTCTTGTGCAGAGCTTCCTTAGGTCCTATCTGGTGGCAGTCAGCCTTCGTTCTCAGTGTGGCCTCTCCCACATGCTCCAGATCCAGTACAGAGAGCACCCATTTGCGGATAGCTTTGTAGTTCCGACCAGGTAGCCCTAGGCTGGACATAGGCAGCAGCTGAACTTGGCCTGCATGGAAGACCTTCCTGAGAAGCCCCAGAATCACCATACATGAAGGCCAGCAACAGACCACTCAGCAACAGATCAGATTAGTTCCACAAGCAGCACACCCAAAGGGTGGTCTCATTAAGAAAATGAGCACACTGGGACAAACCCCGTTCTCTGAGTTCAGCCCTCACACAGCAGCTCATATGCTGTGGTTGTGGCCAATTCTCACAGCCAGTCAGCCTGAGAGTCAATCCCATGGAATAATGTGCCAAGAGCAAACAAGGCCCAACTACAATAGAAGGGCACACACAACAAACACAAGGGACACTCTTGGAGCACATGGCACAGGTGATCAGGGAGGCTGCGCCACTGGGCAATACAGTACATTTACTAAATAAGTTCACCTGGCAAAAACTGAGACCTAGCAGATCTACCTAATATGAGGTGCAATAAAAAAATACAGTGAATACTGCTGCCAAGTGCCATCCAATGAAAGGCAGGGATCTTCAATATGTGAAGTGGTGCATCAAACCTAGATAACAGTGTGTGACAAATTTCAATATATTTGGTGCAGTCAGTTGGGTGTGAGCTATGTTTGAGAGAAGGTATGTTTTAAAGTGTGCCATAAATCATGGATCACGAACAACACATTAACGTGATATTTTGTTTCAAACTGCAAAAATGTGCTCAAAACACACATAGAATGTCAAAAATAGTTTATGGTGATGCTGTAGTGACCATAGAGATGGTTCACAAGTGGTTTGAGTGATTTTTAATGATTGTGAATCTATGGAAGATGAGCAAAGGACATCCTTCAACATAAAAAAACCCAAGAGATTGTTGAAAGAGTAAGCTAAATGATTCAATCAAACAGGCAATTGATTATTAGGGTAATTTCTGAAGATCTGAACATCTCTTATGGTTTCATTCCCAGCATTTTAACAACAGATTTGAACATGAGGAGAATGAGTGTGAAATTTGTTCCATGCGTTTTGACTGTCAAACAAAAGCAACAGCGTTTGTCAATTTCATTGGAGTTGCATGATCATGCTGCCTCAGATTCCAGCTTTTTAAGACATGTCATCATGGGAGATATAACTTGGGTTTATGGTTATGATTCGGAGACCAAGGTTCAGAGTTTTCAATGGAAATCACCGAGTTCTCATGCAAAGGAAAGTGCGTCAATAAAAATCTAAGAGTAACATGAAAGATATGTTAATTGTGTTTTTTGACCTTTACAGAATTGTGTGAGATAAGTTTGC
This sequence comes from Hipposideros armiger, assembly GCF_001890085.2. Classification (NCBI taxonomy): domain Eukaryota; kingdom Metazoa; phylum Chordata; class Mammalia; order Chiroptera; family Hipposideridae; genus Hipposideros; species Hipposideros armiger. Next base: position 1,926,163 of record NW_017731631.1, read on the forward strand.
ACCCAGAAACACTACAGTGTACTCTGAATATTATAAGGACTTATTAAAACATTTAAGAAATAATGTGTGTAGAAAACAGCCTGAGAAATGGACAAACAGTTTTATCCTCCATCATGACAATGCTCTGTGTCACGCATCGCTTTTATTATGGCAATTTTAGTCAAATAAAAACATTATGGTGTGTCCTCATCCAACTTTTTCACTGGATCTGGCACTGTGCAACTTCTGGCTCTTCCCCAATGCCAAAATGACCATGAAAGGTAAATGTTTTGAATTGATTCAGGACATCGAGGCAGCCATGAGAGTGCAACTAAAGACATTCATGAAAGAGGACTTCCAGAACTGCTTCAGAAAGTGGAAAGAACAATGGTATAAGTGTGTTTGAAGTGAGGGGGAGTATTCTAAGGGGGATTAATGGCAATATGTCTTTTACTGTACTGGCTTTTTAAAAATTTAAACATTCACTGTATGTTTTGATCACACCTCGTACATAGAAACAAAGACAGAGAGGCAGCCAAAATGAGGGATACATTTTTCCCAAATGATAAAATAAGAGAAAACTACAGAAGAAGAACTAAAAGAAATAGAAGCAAGCAAATTACCAGAGACAGAGTTCAAAATATTGGTTATAAGAATGCTCAAGGAACTTACTGAAAACTTCAACAAAGAGACAGTAAGCATAAAGAAGGACATCAAAAGCATTAAAAAACAGTAAAAAATGAAGAACACACTAAAATGAATCAACAGATGATTAGATGAAGCAGAGGATGGAATCAGTGATTTGGAAGGTAGCAGAAAACACCCACTTAGAACAGGAAAATGAAAAAAGAATAAAAAAGAGAGGATAGTTTCAGGGACCTCATGGTCAATATCAAGTGTATCAACATTTGCCTCATAGGGGCACAAAAGGGGAAGATAAAGGATAAGAAATTGAAAGCTTATTTGAAGAAATAATGATGAATAACTTTCCTAACCTGGCAAAGAAGTAAACATACAAGCCCGGTAAGCACACAGAGTCCCAATCTAGATGAACCCAAACAGGCCCACACAAAGACACATCATAATTAAAATGCCAAAGGTTACAGACAGAGATTAATCTTAAAAGCAGCAAGAGAAAGGCAGTTAGTTACCTACAAAGAAGCTTCCATAAGATTATCAGCTGATTTCTGAACAGATGCTCTGTAGGTCAAAATATATTGTCACAAACTATTCAAACTTTTGAAAAGCAAGGAACTACAACCCACAATAAAGCAAAGCTGTCATTTAAAATTTCAGGAGATAAATCATACCATTTGGGATGATATGGATAGACCTAGAGACTATTATGTTAAGTGAAATAAGTCAGTCAGAGAAAGACAAATACCATATGATGTCACTTATATGTGGAATCTTAAAAACTGAATGAATGAGCAAAGTAAACAAAAGTGGTCTCAGAGATATAGAGGAACAACTGATGGCTGCTAGTTGGGAGTGGGTGGGGATGAGGGAGAAGGGGAAGGGGTTAGACGGCATACATACGTAACTACAATATTGTCACAGGGACAAGAAAGACAGTTCGAGGAATACAATAATGTTGTAAATATTTTGTAGGGTGTCAAATGGTCACATGTCTTGCTAGGGAGACTGCATCATGGATGGGGTAGAGGCTTGATCACTGCACTGTACACCTGAAGCTGATGTTGTATAATATTGTATGTCAACTATAAGTGAATATATATACATATATATTGCCATGGGACGTGGAGTATAGTGTGGGAGTGGAGTCAACGGAATTGTAATAGATATGTATGATATTGGGGGGAAGTGGGGTGGTGGATTGGGGAAGGGGGGTTGTCACCTCGAGGGGTAAAAAGTATAACTATTGCACTGTGTTGTACAGCTGAAACTAATTCTAATAAATGTGTATTCCACAACAAAAATAATTTTTAAAAATGTTCAGGAGAGATACAGAGCTTCCTAAATATGAAAGAGCTAAAGGAGTTTATTACCACCAGTCCAGGATTACAAGAAATGTTAAAGGGACTTCTTTAAAAGAGGAAGGAGGGTGGGGAGAATAATAAAATGACAATAACTTTGTATCTATCAATAATTACTTTCAATGTAAATGGATTAAATATTCCAATCCAAAGATATAAGATAGCTGAATGGATAATAAAACAAAAACAATACAATTCTGTCCACAAGAGACCTACTACAGATTGAAAGACACACAAAGACTGAAAGTAAAGGGATGGAAAAATATATTTCATGCAAATAGAAATTAAAACTGAAAAGATAGGGTAACAATACTTACACCATACAAAATAGACTTTAAAACAATGGCTATAATAAGAGACAAAGACCCAGTAAGCCCATATCTGGGTATTTATCTGTAGAAACCCAAACACTATTCTGAAGTGACATATGCAGCATTATTTACAATAGCCAAGACACTGAGGCAACCTGGGTGTGTATCAATGGATGAGTGGATAAAGAAGAGGTGCTATGTATTACATATACAATGGAATATTGCTCAGTCAAAAAGATTGGAATCTTGCCATCTGCAATGACATGGATAAACCTAGACTATATTTTGCTGAGTGGAGTAAGTCAGACAGAGAAAGTCAAATATCATATAATTTTACAAAAATGTGGAATCTAGAGAACAGGATAAATGAACAATCAAAACAGAAACAAGCTCATAGATACACACAGCATTTTCATAGTTGCCAGATTGAGGAGGTTTTGGGGGATGGGTGAAAGGGGTTAGGGGATTAGAAAGTACAAATTGGCAGTTAAAAAATAGTCATGGGAATGTAAGGTATAGCATAAGGAATATAGTCAATAATATTGTAATAACTATGTATGGTGCCAGATGGGTACTAGATTAATCAGGGTAGTCATGTTATATAAATATCTAATCACTATGTTGTACACTTTAATATACTATAGTATGTTACTGTAATTGAAATATTAAAAAAATTTAAAAAGAGAATAATAAAAAGGAAAAAAATAAATAAGGGATTGACTGAAGAAAAAAAATTCCTGGGAAAGCAGTTAAATGATTGTGAGTATAAAAAAGCTCACCTATTATTTATGAAATTAGACTACACGATGGTGCCTATTAAAATGTCAAGTTCCAGGGCTGGCTGAGTGGCACATTGGTTAAGAGCTGGCTTGGGACGCCAGAGGGCCTCGGTTTGGATCCCACATATGGGGTCCAGTGACACTGCCCTCTACAGATAAGATGCTGAACAACAGCTCAACTTGGAGCTGGGCTGCCATGAATCACCGGCGACGGCATAGGCTGTAGCCCCTGCTGCAGTGGGATGCCATGGGCTACTGAGTGTGGCCAGCAGCAGCGTGGGTGGCCAGCAGCCTCTGTGAGTGGTCGTCCAGAAGCTGGCGACTGGTCTGCCTCACCCGGGAAGAGCGCAATGATGGTGCCAACTTGGGCCAGTGAAACAACGTCCTCCACAACTAGACTGAAGAACAAAACAACAGCAACTTGTCTGT
>NW_017731631.1:1929672-1932859 GCF_001890085.2 Hipposideros armiger
TGTTCCCATCCCCCAATTCCCCAATAAAAATCTTTGAAAAAATAAAATGTCAAGTTCCATAAGGATCTGGGGAAAACTTGGTTTTGGAGGAAAACGTGTGTGTGTGTGTGTGTGTGTGTGTGTGTGTGTGTGTGTGTGTTAAGAATCAGACAGGAAAGGGTTAAGTAAACAAAATATGCTGATGAGAGTCTAATGTGGAAACAAACCATCTGACAAAATCTCCAGTATGCTCACACTGCCTTCTTTCTCAGTGCCCTTCCCTAGGGGCCTTGGAACAGCTGTGTTGAAATACTAGACCCAGAGTTTTCACATTCATATCAAAAGTGAAACCCAAAATGTCTGCACTGCGGCTGATTAGAGAGAGCATTTGAGTGGTTCTATATTGAAAATATTTGTGGCATATTGGAATTCTTTGCTTTGCAATACCCAACTTATTATGAGTTCTTTTCCCAATACTACTTGGCTCAGCTTTTATTTTTTCCAAATCATTTTGCTTTACTGCTGTATTGTCTCTGCTGATGAAAAATAGAGAATTTTAAGGAAATGCTTTTTAAAGTCTATTGAGCCAGTATTTCAGTGTTCCAAGCTATGTTAAAAAGAACAAAGGCTTTAGAATTGGTGAGGCTTGTGTGAAAATCTGTCATTTGGGCAAACTGTTTAACCTCTTCAACCCCAGTTTCATTATCAGTAAAGTGGGAGTAGTTATAGTTATCCAGTATGGCTGTTGTGAAAAATAAATGATACACAGAAGGTAAAGGACTTAATATGGCACCTGACACATAGTCTTTGCCCTATAAAAGTTAGAAATGTTAGTTGCTAATTACTGTCATTATTATTCACTTCCCCTAATGGAAATATATGCTTCCAAACTTGATGCACAGATTGTCGTTGTTGTTGTTGTGTGTGTGCATGTGAGTATATGTGTGTGTGTGTGTGTGTGTGTGTAAAATACATCTAAGTCTTTGATCAGTGATAGTTTTCTGATATTGTGACAAAATTTAATTTCACCCTGAGTTATCTAAAATGCAAATAATGTATATATATCACCTGGAAATATTCTTAGGACACATTTTCTCATAGTTTATACTTTTTAAATTTCTAGAGGCCTTGGGATCATACTGCATTAATAGAAGACCGTTATGGGTAAAGAGATGCAAGTGGGATGGTCAGGGGTCATGGTTTAGGTTACCTAACTCCTACCTCTGCTTCAGTCTGAGAAACTCCATTTTTTAACAGAAAAGCATGGGAGTTTTGGGCTAGAAGGCAAAGGGAGAAAGTGTTTCAAGGAGGAAGCAGTGATCAACAATTTAAAATGCTAGATGCATTCAAATAGCCTCCAAGGAAAATGTGGAGCTTCAAAAGTTCATTGTCTTCATAGAGGAGGTAGTAATTCTAAACAGCAGTAATTTTACAACCATAGCCCAGAGTGTTTGGGGCAGTGGCTTATGTGTTTGATCAATGGGATGCTATGAAACCATCTATCAGGAGCCATGGATAGGATCAGGAAACCAGGGATAGAGGAATGGCCTACTGAAGTCCTGACACCCTATTCTCTGTGAAAATTGAGGCCTTTTACTTCCTCTCATTTATCCAAAGAGGGTAATCAAACCATTGAAGTTTTCACAGGATGTTAATTAAAGAAAAATCATGGTAGAACTTCATACCAGAGCAGCCAGAGGTTTAGGAAAAGTGGTGGAAGATCAGTGGCTGGTAAATCAAATGGTTCAGTGATCAAGCAAGTTTTTGAATAGCAGTTAAATTATGTTACTGCAAGGCAGGGCTGGAAAGTGACTAGGGACAAGGAAGTTATCAAAGGCAGTACTCAAGAAACGCAATTATGAAAGTGAGACAAAAGGGATCACATTCTCTGAAGCAGCCAATAGAGAATAGTGGCAGAGATCAAAGAATTAGATTGGACTTTATGTACCTCTGTAGTTCTGACATGTTATCATTCTCTGTCTAGTGAACACACTATGAAGTATTACATTTGAAAACATTTTTTAGATGTGATTATCCCTTCAGGAAACATGTAGCTCTTTGGAAAGAATAGAACAGTATCTAAGCAACAATTAAGAAGATTTATAGATTTTGCCTTCCAGGCATCTTGGGCAATTCCCAACCAAATCTGCTGTAAAGTGGAAAGAATCTTACACATTTTGGCATAAAGTCTGCTGTGGTACTCCAATGTAATCTAATTTTTTTTTTTGTAGCTGAGCCATCCTGCCACCCGTTGGCAGCTGACAAGCAGCTCAGCTCGGGCCGGGAATCTAACCGGTGACCTTGTTGCTCAGAGCTTGCACCCTTGAGCGAGCTCTTAACCAACTGAGCCACTCGGCTGGCCCCAAGGGGATCTGATCTTATAGATTAACTTTCCAATGAAAAAAATCCTACCATCAGTGATAAGTCAGTGACTTTTTTAGACTACATTAATTACACACACTGTTTGCTGGTGTTTCTCAAAGGGTGGCCTATTGACCAACTATATTGAACTACAGTGGCTAAGACATGGAAACAACCAAAGTATCCTTGATAGATGATTGGATAAAGAAGATGTGCTATATACACACAATGAAATACTAGTCTGCCATAAGAAAAGATGAAACACTGCTATTTGCAACAACATGGATGGATCTTGAGATTTTTATGCTAAGCAAAATAAATCAGACAGAAAAATTTGAGAACCATATGACTTCACCATTATGTGAGATATAAAACAAAAAGCAACAAAGGAACAAGACAAACAAATAAAGAAACAAAAATTCATAGACAGACAACAGTTTAGTGGTTACCAGAGGGTAAGAAGGGAAGGCGGATGGTAGAAGAGGATAAAGTGGGTCAAATATATGGTGATGAAAGGAGCACTGACTCTGGGTGGTAAACACACAATGTGATATATAGACGATGTATTACAGAATTGTACACTTGAAACCTATGTAATTTTACAAAACATTGTCACCCCAATAAATTTAATTAAAAGAAAAAATGTAAAAATAAATGTAAAATATGAAATGTATTAAAAATGTTTTTAAATGAAAAAATGAGGAATACCTGGCTGTCTCTCAAATTAGCTATTCAGAATATTTTAGGGCAAGACATAAGAATCTGCATTTTAACATACCTACCAGTTGATATTTATCCACAAGTTTGAGAGCTACTGACTGACAGGTGAAGTCATCCATTCAGCTTC
>NW_017731631.1:1933241-1942991 GCF_001890085.2 Hipposideros armiger
TATATATATATATATATATATATATATGACTATATATATATATGACTATATATAGCTTTATATATAACTTTATATATAACCATATATAACATATATGTAGTTATGTATAATTAGATATAAAGTTATATATAGTTATATAATATATATTACATAGTTATAGTTGACATTCCATATTATTTTTTATTAGTTTCAGATGTACAGCACAGTGGTTAGGCATTTATACAATTTATGAAGTAATCCCTCTGATAGGTCTAGTAACCATCTGACATCATACATAAGTTTTACATTATTGACTATATTTCCTATACTGTACTTCACATTCCCATGACTATTTTGTGAGTATGCATATATACTCCCTAATCCCTTTACTTTTTTCACCCAACCCCTCGCCCCCTCCCACTTAGCAATGAGCAGTTTGTTCTCTGTTTTTATTAATCTGTTTTTGTATTTTTTATTCATTTATTCTGTTTTTTTAGATTCAATAGATAAGTGAGATCTTATGGTATTTTTCTTTCACAGTCTGATTTAATTCATTTAGAATTATATTGGGTTGTCGGAAAAGTCATGTCGCATTTTTGCAGCAAAAAAGATGGAAAAAATACTTCATGACGTTTTCAACAACCCAATATCTTTTAGGTCTATCCATGTTGTTGCAAATGGTAAGGTTTCCTTCTATTTTGTGGCAGCTATAATCCATTGTATAAATACACCACAATTTCTTCATCCAATCATCTATTGATGGGCCTATTGGCTTCCATATTTTGGCTACTGTGAACATTGCTGCAGTAAACATAAGGGTGCATATATTTTTTCAAATTAGTGTTTTGGGTTTCTTTGGCTAAATACACAGTAGAATTGCTAGGCCATTTTTAATTATTTGAGGAACCTCCATACTGTTTCCCACAGTGGCTGTACTAATTTGCAGTCCCACAAAAGTGCACAATGGTTCTCTTTTCTCCATATCCTCTGCAACACTAATTGTTAATTGATTTATTCATGATAGCCATTCTGACAGGAGTGAAGTGGTACCTCATTGTGATTGTTTGCATTTCTCTGATGATTAGTGACATTCAGCATATTTCCATACATCTATTGGCCATCTGTATGCTCTCTTTGGAGAAATGTCTGTTCAGGTCCTCTGCCTATTTTTTTTATGTGTGTGTGTGTGTGTGTGTGTGTGTGTGTGTGTGTGTGTGTGTGTGGTTGGGTTGTATGTATGAGTTTTTTTTAATTATTTTAAAGAGTAACTTCTTATCAGATGTATCATTGGCAAATAACTTCTCCCATGCAGTAGGATGTCTTTGCCTTTTGTTGTTGGATTGCTTTGCTGTGTAAAAACTTTTTAGTTTGTTGGAGTTCTATTTGTTTATTTGTTTATTTTGTTTCCCTTGCCCAATGACGTATATCAGTCAAAATATTACTAAGGGTAATGTCTTAGAGTTTATGTCCTGTATTTTCTTCTAGTTTTATGGTTTTAGGTCTTATATTTAATTTTTTAGTCCATTTTGAGGTTATTCTTGTATATGGCATGAGAACATGGTACACTTTCAACTTTTTTTGCATGTATTTGTCCAGTTTTCCCAGAGCCATTTATTGAGTAAACACTCTCTACCCCTGTGTAAATTCTTGCTTCCCTTGTTATAGATTAAATGAGCATATAAAGATGGATTTATTTCTGGGCTCTCTATTGTGTTCCATTGATCTATGTGTCTGTTTTTATGCCAATACCATGCTGTTTTAATTACTATGGTCTTGTATTATAATTTGATATTAGGTGATGTGACACCTCCAGCTTTGTTCATCTTTCTCAGGATTTCTGTGGCTATTCCTGGTTTTTTATGGTTTTATATAAATTTTAGGATTATTTGTTCTAGTTCTGTGAAAAATACCATTGGTATTTTGATAGGGATTGCATTGAATCTCTAGATTGCTATGGCTGGTATGAACATTTTAACTATATTAATTCTTTCTATTTGTGAGCATGGTATATGTTTCCATTTATTTGTATGTTCTTTAATTTCTGTCTTCAATGTCTCATAATTCTCTGAATACAGGTCTTTTATTTCTTGGTTAAATTTATTCCTGTTTTTTTTTTATGCAATTGTAAATGGGATTGTTTTCTTAATTTCCCTTTATGATAGTTCATTATTGGTGAATAAAAATGCAACCAATTCCTGAATATTAATTTTGTATTCTACTACTTTCCTAAATTCATTTATCAGTTCTAATATTTTTTGTGTGGAATCTTTGGTGTTCTCACTATATAGTATCATGTCATCTGCAAATAATGACAGTTTTACTGCTTCCTTTCCCATTTGGATTGTTTTTGTTTCTTTCTCTAGTCTGATTGCTGTGGCTAGGACTTCCAGAACTATGTTGAATAAAAGTTATGAAAGTGGACACCCTTGTTTTTTTCCTGATCTTGAGGAGAATGCTTTTAGCATTTCCCATTGAGTATGAATTTAGAGTTTGGATTTGTCATATATGACCTTTATTATGTTGAGATATGTTCCCTATATTACCACTTTGCTGAGAGTTTTTATCATAAAAGGAGGCTGGATTTTGTCAAATGTTTTTTCTACATCAATTGATATGAGAATATAATTTTTATTTTTTGTTTTGTTTATGGGGTGTGTCATCTTAATTGATTTGTGAATGTCGAACCAAACTTGCATACTAGAAATAAATCTCACTTAATCGTGGTATATGTATGATCATTATAATGTATTGCTGAATTCAGTTTGCTAAGGATTTTTGCATTTATGTTTATCAGGGATATTGGCCAATAATTTTCTTTCTTTCTTTTTTCTTTCTTTCTTTCTTTCTTTCTTTCTTTCTTTCTTTCTTTCTTTCTTTCTTTCTTTCTTTCTTTCTTTCTTTTTTTGTAATGTGTTTGTCTAGTTTGGGAATTAGGGTAATGGTGGCCTTGCAAAATGAGTTTGGGAGACTTTCCTCCTGTTGAATTTGTTGGAAAAGTTTGAGAAGAATAGGTGTTAATTCTTTTTTGAATGTTGGTAAAATTCACCTGTGATGCCATCTGGTCCAGGATTTTATTTTGTTGGGGGCTTGTGAACAACTGATTTGATTTTGTTAGTTGTTATTTGTAGGTTCAGGTTTTCTGTTTCTTCTTGATTCAATCATGTAAAATTGTATGCTTCTAACAATTTATCCATTTCTTCCAGATCATCCAATTTTTTGGCATATAGTTGTTCATCATATTTTCTTCTATCTCTCTTTTTTTTTTTGTATTTCTGTGAGGTACATTGTCACTTCACCTTCTTTTCTGATTTCATTTATTTTGTTCCTCTCTTTTCCTTGATGAGTCTGGTTAAGGGTTTCTCAATTTTATTTATCTTTTAAAAAAACAGCTCTTGGTTTCATTGATCTTTTTATTGTTTTTAAGTCTCTGTTTTCTTTATTTCCACTCTGATCTTTATTATTTCCTTCATTGTTCTCACTTTGGGCTTTGTTTGCTGTTCTTTTTCCAGATCCCTTTGGTGTAAAGTTAGACTGCTTGAAATTTTTCTTCTTTCTTTAGGCAAGCTTGCATTGCTAAAAACTCCCCCCTTAAGGACTGTTTTTGCTGTGTCCCATAGATTTTTGGTCATGGTGTTTTAATTTGTGTTTGTCTCAAGGTATTTTTATTTATTTCTTCCTTGACCTAATTGTTGCCCTATGCATTATTTAGTAGTATGTTATTTAGCCTCCATGTGTTTTTGTTTTTCAGTTTTCTTCTTGTAATTAATTTCTAGTTTTGTATCATCGTGATCAGAGCAGATGCTAGATTTGATTTCAATCTTCTCAAATTTATTGAGGCTAGTTTTGTGGCCTAACATGTGGTCTATTTTGGAAAATGTTCCATGTGCACTTGAAAAGAATGTATATTCTGCTTTTTGGGGGTAAAATGCTGTAAAAAATATCAATTAAATCCATCTGGCCTGGTGTATCATTTAAGGCTGCTGTTTCAGTGTTGATTTTCTGGGTGGAAGATCTGTCCATTGGCGTCAGTGGGGTGTTAAATTCCCCTACTATGATTGTGTTACAGTTGATCTCTGCCTTTATGTTGGTCAGTATTTTTTTATATAAGTTTAGGTGCTCCTTTGTTGAGTGCATAAATGTTTATTATGGCTATGTCTTCTTGTTGGGTTGATCCATTTATTAATTATGTAATGTCCTTCTTTTTGTCTTATTATAGTCTTCATTTTAAAGTCTGTTTTGTCTGATATAAGTATCGCTATTCCAAGTTTTTCTCATTTTCATTTGTGTGGAATATCTTTTTTTATCTCTTTACTTTCAGTCTGTGTGTCTTTTGTCTGAAGTGGCTCTCTTGTAGATTGCATATGCTTGGGTCTTGTTTTCTTATCTATTCAGCTACCCTATGCTATTTTATTGGAACATTTAATCCATTTACATTTAAATTGATTAATGATAGATACATAGCCATTGCCATTTTATAATTCATATATATGATCTTTGTTTGTTCTCTCCTTCTGCTTAAATGAGTGCTTTTAACCTTTCTTGCAATACTGGCTTGGTGGTATTTAATTATTTTAGGCTTCTTTTATCTGGGAAGCTCTTTATATCTCTTTCAATTTTAAATGATAGCCTGCTGGGTAGAGTAGTTCTGGTCGTAGGCTCTTGTTTTTCATCTTTTAACGTATTTCCTGCCCCTCTCTTCTGGCTTGCAAAGCTTCTGTTGAGAAATCAGCTAATAGTCTTATGGGATCTCCCTTGTAGTTGTCTTTCTTTTGCTGCTTTTAAGATTCCCTTTTTTAATCTTTGCCATTTTAATTATGATGAGTTTGTCTTGTTGTTAGCCGGTTTGGGGTCATGTTTTACAACCCTCTGTGCTTTTTGGGCTTGTATATCTGTTTATTTCTTTGTTTTTGGTTTGGTTGGTTGGTTTGTTTTATTTTCTCACCACATTAGGGAAGGTTTCCGTCATTATTTCTTCAAATCCATTCTTGATACCTTGCTATCTCTCTTCTCCTTCTGGTACTCCTATTATGTGAATATTGTTAGGCTTGATGTTAATCCAAATGTGTCTTAAACTATCTTCAGTTTATTTTATTTATTTATTTATCTGTCTATCTATCTATCTGTCTATTTATTATTTATTAATTTATTTATTATGTTGTTATTGTTCTATTTTTGTGTTTTTTGCTACCTTGTCATCTAAATCATTGATTTGATCTTCTGCTTCATTTAATCTGTTGTTGATTTATTCTAGTATATTCTTAATTTCCATTGTTGTTGTCTTTATTTCTGACTGGTTCTTTTTTTTATCATATCTATGTCCTTCTTTATGCTTATTATGTGCTTGTTGAAATTCTCACTACGTTCTTTAAGGATTCTTATAACTAGTGTTTTAAACTCTGTCTCTGGTAGGTTGGTTGCCTCCATTTCATTTAGTTCTATTTCTGGAGATTTCTGCTGTTCTTTTATTTGGGACATATTTCTTTGTTTCTTCATTCTAGCTGCCTTTCTGTGTTTGCTTCTATGTATTAGTTAGATCTCCTATGCCTTTCAATCTTTGCTGGGTGGCCTTATGTCATATGTGTCTGGGTGGCCCACTGGTGCAATCTCCCTGATCTCTAGTGCATGTTTTCCATGAATGTCCCTTGTGTATGTTGTGTGCATCCTCCTGTTATAGTTGAGCTCAGATTGCTTTTGTTGCATTAGTGGGTGGGTGTGACTCCTAGGCTGACTGACTGTTAGTATTGGCTTTGCTTACAATGTATGAACTGCTGTGTGGGGGCTGATGACTTTGAGTGGGATTCACTCCCATAGGCTCTTGTGCTTGTTTAGTTCAGTCTTTGGCTGTGCCACTTATGGGGCTAACAAATTAGTGCTCTGGTTGGTCTGAACCTGATCGCTGATTGTGTTTTCTTTTGTGTCTTTTGGCAGGTACTCCTGTACAGCCCTATTTCAGCATTGCCTGTGATTGGCTCAGGGTTTCTCAGTAGGATCTACACAACTATATGTGCTTGATTGCTAAATATGTTGGACCAGGAGGCATGTGGGGATAGCCTCAATGTGAACTGAGCCCAGCTTCTACCAGTATTGGGCCTGGGGCAGATTAGCAGAGGGCCAAGAGCCCTCTGTGCCTGTTGCCACCTACTGGTTTCTTATAAGGCTAAGCCTTTGAAATAGAATCTGTAGGTAGATGTGCCATGCTGATTAACTTGGTGTTGAGAGTGCTCCAGCAATGAAGCCCTAGATGGGTGTGGCTGGTTTTCAAGGGGTTACTAGGTGTGGGCAGTACTTTTTTAAAGTTAATGCAGCTTTTGTTATTGCACTGGTGCCAGACCTGTGGCCACTTCACAAAAATACCCCAAATACACTGCTTGCGTTAGGTTGGTAAATCCCCAAGAACTACCCTAGTGTGACTGCTGAGCAGATTTTGGGTCAATGACCAGCATAAAAAGTGGCCCAGGGCTGCAGTGAGCCACCTGCTGTTGTAAAAGGCTTCTGAAGCTCATTGGGCAGGGCTGGCCGCTCTGTAGCTGAGAGTGCCCTTGGTGTTGCAGTACTTGCTGTGCAGGGCACAGACCCAGGGTGTCACCAAGTTGGTGTGCTTACACGGATTTTATCAGGCCAATGAGATCTTAGATTTGGCTTTTTGGGGGAGAGTTCAACACAGAAAAGACAGCATCATCATGTAGGCTACATGTGAGGTAGGCTCCACAGAGGGACAATGGCTGATCCCTCCAGCCATCACCCAAACACACATAACTCAATCTTTCCCTGTATGTCTTTGGCACCTTTTGAGTTGTTGACCCTCCACAAGTGACTAGGTGAGTGTTTGAAAGCAAGTGAGTCTGTGTACAGTCTCTCTAAGAGGGCATCTTAGTTTCTAGTCATCTTCAGCCTCAATGGGATGGACAGAATCCTCGCTAATTTTCACTGCCAGATGTTGTGGGAATTCCTTTTCCTTGTACAGGACCCCTGGGCTTTGATGCCTAGTGGGAGGCTCAGACCCCTTTCTTCTTTGAGGGAACCCCTGCCAAGGAAGTATCCCTCCCAGTGTTCAACCACTATCTGTGGGTTTGGGGTCAGCTCATTTCATGTCTCTGCCCCTCCTACAAGTTTTGATGTGGCTTCTTCTTTAGATCATTAATTATAGGGGTTCTGTCAGGCTAGTCTTCAGATGATTCTTGAGGTTGATTGTTATATAATTTATTTGTAATTTTGGTGTGATCCTGGGAGGCCAAAGACACAGTGTTTACCTAATCAGCCATCTTGAACTTTCTCTGGTGGGATTTTTATTTATTATTATATTTTATCTTCTGTTTTAGTGGATCTAAGATTCATTCACTATAACTCTTGTGAGCACAAGCAGCATACCAATGACAGTTTATTTTTGTATGAGATGCAATGAGGAAGAGACTGAGGGAAATGCATTCCATATTTCTTGTTAATCATGTTATCTTGTAATCATGTTATCTAAAAGTTGGGGAAATATTTGGGAGAAAGCACTAGATACAGGGGAAAAGGCATCTAAATCATACTCTATTACTAAATAATGAAAACATTGACCTCTAGATGGCTAGAATTGATCTTAAAATAATAGTAAAGAAAATAATGCCATTATCATAAAGGTTACTTAGGGATAAAAATCTAACCTTTCTTCATTCTGAAAAAGTTACATTATTAAAGACCCAGTAAATTATGACACTGCTGAAGTAAAATATTATTATTATGTCTTATGGGTTTTATATCTAAATAAATTTTTGATCCTTTTATTTGCTTTTTCATGAAGTTTAATAGGCAGGCAAACAAAAAAGTACAGACATTGTGAAAAGCTAAGTGACAGAACCCAGGCAGAGATAATGAAATATTTTTAGAAAAACAAAACAAAAAACCCAAAAGTCAATTTTATTTTGGCTGTGTCCCTAGAAATATGACTAAGCCTCCCTTCCCTTCCACCAAGCTGCTGGAGTGGCTGTTGGAGGAGCTGTGAGAGGTTGGGTTATTGTTTTAAAGAGGTATTCTGGCAGTTAAATTGTTCAACAATTATTTACTGAATGCCTCTAGTATGCCCGTTATTGTGGTGGAAACTATATTAAGATCACACCAAATTATTCCTTTGTGCATTTCTTCTTGAAAAGAAATACATTAATGCAGACACTAGTTTAGCCTATAAGACACCTGAAACAAGTGTCCAATAGGTTCAACAATTCAGCTAAATTGGATTTTTGGTATTTATTAAAATTACCTCCACCCCTTTGCACTCACTTCCTTCAGTTAGTTGAATTCAACCCATCAGCATTCTGAATTTAGTCACCCTCATTTGTGCATGTAGACATAGCCTTTGGTATCCAAAATAAATAATGCTTAACAAAATATCCCAAGCTACTCAACTACGATTGAATTGCTTGAGTCACTCTCAACAAGCCAAATTGGAAACAGCATAAACCTCACCTTGGCTCATTCAACTCAAGGATTGAACTCACAATGTCAATCCTGATAAAATATAAGGCTTGACAAAAAATGGTACAAGAGGATCATTTCAAGGACTGACCAAATGTTAGAAGGTGCTCTTTATTGCATTTGAAATTTCAAGGCAGGGCAGAAGCTAGTAGTCTCTTTGGTAGCTATCTTTGTGTAGGTGTGACTTCAGGATCATAGATAAATAAAGATGATTACAAACTGTATACCCACATACTGTGCAGTCTCTCAACTCTGCAAATTCCCATTATGCCCATCCAACAAGATTTTATTACAGGTAAATAAGTGGGAAGGAGAGTGATTGTAGCTGGTGCTCTGAGGTGGAAGGAAAGGGGCACAGCTGCATTTAATTGTGTCGTGACTGTCGTGTTTGGCTTCAGGTTTCCATTCAGTTGATCATAATTAGTTTCTCAAGCAAGTTTTAGGTCTCCCTTCATAAAGGACTCTTCAAACTACCTTCTCAAATGACTTTTCAGTGCTTAAGTAGCTTAATACAGTGGTCTCATGTGGTCTCCTGTGAGGTAATAGCAATAAAGTTAAAAGGAGGGGATCATGAATCATAAGGTTTGCTCACAAGCCTTGGTTTTCCTGGGTGTTAGCCTTAAGATGCTAATTAATGGTTACCTCATCAATCAATTATGTTGGTTGCCTGCTCGCTCAGCCCAGAGGAGGACATAGCCTATTGCATGTGTAGTACCATGACACTTTGGGTTAATATCAATATAACTATCATGCCTGTTTCTTTATTCTGGTGGAATAAGGAGCAGGCATGGCAAAATATGAATATGGAACAGAAAAAAAATTAGATATAGAAAAGAATAATAAGGCTGCCCACTGTCATAGTCATGGTTATGGTTGGTAGGTAAGATGGGGATACTTGGAGAGCTTGGAAGCTTGTGTGAACATGGAAATAAGTCAGTGAAAGCACACATATGGCCTATTATCTTGAAACACTGGGTCTTTAAAAATATAATCTTCAGATAAATACCAAGAAGTGGAATTGCTGGGTCATAAGGTAGTTCTACTTTTTTTTTTTAAAGATTTTTTTTTATTGCGGAATTGGGGGGAAGGGAACAGTGCTGGGGAATTGGGTGAAGGGGAACAGACAAGTTGCTGTCGTTTTTTTGTTCTTCAGTCTAGTTGTGGAGAATGTTGCTTCACTGGTCCAAGTTGGCACCATCACTGCGCTCTTCCCGGGAGAGGCAGATCAGTCGCCGGCTTCTGGACGGCCGCTCACTGCGGCTGCTGGCCGCTCACGCTGGCTGCTGGCCACACACGGTAGCCCATGGCAATCCACTG
>NW_017731631.1:1943044-1948019 GCF_001890085.2 Hipposideros armiger
ATCTTAGCTGTGGAGGGCAGTGTCACTGGCCCTCATATGTGGGATCCGAACCAGTGCCCTCTGGCATCCCAAGCGAGTTCTTAACCATCGTGCCACTCGGCCGGCCCAGGTAGTTCTACTTTTAATTTTTGAGGAATCTACAAACTTTTTCTTAGTGGCTGCACCAATTATGCTAATTGAAATAAGTCAGACAGAAAAAGACAAATACCACATGATCTCACTTATATGTGGAATCTACAGACAAAATAAACAACAACCAAAAATCCCCAAAAAACAAACAAACAGAAAACACTAAAAAAACCCCCAAAAACCCAGAAATGAACTCATACACACAGAAAACAAACTGATGGGAAAGGTGTTAGGAGAGTGGGTGAAAAAAGTCATTCACAGAATTCAGAAGTACAAATTTGAAGTTTGTACTTGGAATATATAAAATATACTCCAGGTATATTAAGTACAATATAGATAATATAGGCAATAATATTATAATAACAATGTATAGCGCCAGGTGGGTACTAGACTTATTGAGGGGAAGCAATTCACATAAGTTCTGACAACTACATTCACGAACTCATCATAGAAAAAGTGCTACATACTTCATTGCTGAATATCACTACAGTGCTGAATATCACTACTATGCACTGATGACAGCACCTAGTCCACCCTTCATAACAATTTTGGAAGTCCTTCTATGGAACGGCCATCAAAACCGTCATAGTATTGCAGTTGATGTCCTGAATGTCATCTAAATGTCTTCCTTTCAATATTTCCTTTATCTTTGGGTAAAGCCAGAAATCATTGGGTGCCAGATCAGGTGTGTATGGAGGGTGCTTCAATACAGTTATTTGTTTACTGGCTAAAAACTCCCTCACAGACAGTGCTGTGTGAGCTGGTACTTTGCCGTGATGTAAGAGCCATAAATTGTTAGCAAAAGTTTCAGGTCAGACAGAAAATGTACAGAACCATATAAAATTGAAAACAGCAAAAGAATTAAAAAAATGATGAAACAAAGCTCATAGACACAGACAATAGTTCAGTGGATACCAGAGGGTAAGGGGGGATGAGGGTGGTAGATGAGGGTAAAGGGGATCAAATATATGGTGATGGAAAGAGAACTGACTCTGGGTGGTGAACACATCATGTGATATGTAGATGATGTATTATATAATTCTACACCTGAAATCTATGTAAATTTGCTAACAAGTGTCACCCCAATAAACTTTAATTAAAAAAAAAGTTCAAGTCATCTAACTTTCTCATGCAGCCTTTTCAGCACTTCCAAATAGTAAACTTGGTTAACTGTTTATCCAGTTGATACAAGTTTATAAGAAATAATCCCTTTGATATCCAAAAAGGTTAGCAACATCGTTGCAACAAGTTCCCGAACTTAATTGTCATACCGTGTATATTATATAAATATCTAACCACTATGCTGTACACTTCAAATTGATATAAAATAATATTAAATTTTAGGTATAATTGAAAACTAAAAATATAATACTAATTAAAATATACAATCATTTTTTTCTTCTGAATTTTTTATAAACTAAAATTTATTGGGGTGACAGTGGTCAACAAAACTACATTGGTTTCAAGTGTACAGTTCTATAATACACCATCTATGTAATGCATTATGTGTTCACAACCTAGAGTCAATTCTCGTTCCATCACCATATATTTGACCCACTTTACCTTGTTCTACCATCACCCCCTTTCCCTCTGGCAACCACTAAACCATTGTCTGTGTCTGAGTTTTGTTTCTTCATTTGTTTTTCTTGTTCTTTTGTTATTTTCAGTTTTAAATACCACATATCAGTGAAATCATATGACTTTTTTCTTGACTTTTTCTGTCTGACTTATTTTGCTTAGCATTATAATTTCAAGATTCATCCATGTTGTTGCAAATGGTACCATTTCATCTTTTCTGATGACAGAATAGTATTCCATTGTGTATATATGCCACAACTTCTTTATCCAATCATTTATGGGCAGACACTTTGATAATTTCTGTGTCTTGGCCACTGTAAATAAAGCTGCAATGAACATCGGAGTACATATATTTTTACAGATAAATGTTTTCAGATTTTTGGGGTAGATCTCCAAGTGAGGAATGGCTAGTTCATATGGTTATTCTACTCTTAATTTTTTGAGTAACCTCTACACTGCCTTCCATAGTGGCTGTACATTTCTGCCAACTTTGTATGAGGGCTCCTTTTTTCTGCACAGCCTGTACAACACTTGCTATTGTTAGTCTTGGTAATAATAGCCATTCTAACAGTTGTGAGGTGATATCTACTTGTGGTCTATTGCATTTCCCTAATAGCTAGTGAAGTTGAGCAGTTTTATATCTGTTGACCATTAGCATGTCTTGGGAGAAGTTTCTGTTCATGTCCCCTGCCCTTTTTTAAATTAGATTGTTTGTCTTTTTGCTGTCCAGTTGTATGAATTCCTTATATATGTTGAATATTAGTTCCTTATCAGAGACGTTGTTTGCAAGTATCTTCTTTAATTTGGTTGGTTACCTCTTTGTTTTGCTGATAGTGTCTTTGGCTGTGCAGAAGCTTTTTAGATTGATATAGTCCCATTCATTTATTTTAGCTTTTACTTTCCTTGCCTTATAGGTCAAATTCATAAAGTCCTGTTTGAACCCAAGGTCCATAAGTTTAGTACCTATGTTTTCTTCTATGCAGTTTATTGTTTCTGGTCTTATGGTTAGGTCTTTGATCCACTTTGATTTAATTTTGGTACACAGTGACACATAGCAGTCTAGTTTCATTCTTTTCCATGTGATTTTCTAATTCTCCCAGCACAATTTATTGAAGAGGCTGTCTTTATTCTCTTGTATGTTTTTGTTTTTGTCTCCTGTGTCATTTATGGAGAAGGGTTTCAATTTTATTTCATTGGTCTGTATGTCTGTTTTCTTGCCACTACCATGCTGTTTTAATTATTGTTGCTCTGTAGTAGAAGTTGAGACCATGGAGTGTGATACCTCCAGCCTTATTCTGTTTTCTTAGGATTGCTTTGTCTATTTGGGGTCTTTTTTGATTGAATGCAAATCTGATGATGTTTTGTTCATTTCTTTAAAAAATGTCATTGGGATTTTGATGGGAGTTGATAAAATCTGCATTTTTCTTTGGGTAATATGGCTATTTTAACTATGTTGATTCTTCCTATCCATGAACATGGAATGTCTTTCCATTTATTTGTGTCTTTTTCAATTTCTTTCAAAAATGGCTTATAGTTTGCAGTGTACAAGTCCTTCACATCTTTTGTTGTTTCTTCCTAGGTTTATATTATTTTAGTTGCAGCTGCAAAAGGAATTTTTTAATTTCTTTTTCTGAAATTTCATTGTTGGTATATAGAAATGCAATGGATTTTTGTACATTTATTTTGTAGCTGGCAAGTTTACTGTATTCATTTATTGTTTCTAATAGCTTTTTGGTGGTGTCTTTAGGGTTTTCTATATATAGCATCATGTCATTTACAAAAAGTAACAATTTAACTTATTCATTCCCAATTCTGATGCCTTTTATTTCTTTCTGTTGCCTGATTGCTGTGGCTAGGACTTCCAATACTATGTTGCATAGCAGTGGTGATATGAGAAAACCTTTTCTTGCTCCTGAACATAGAGAAAAGGGCTTCAGGTTTTCACTGTTAATTGTGATATTAGCTGAGGGTTTGTAATATATTGGCTTTATTATGTTAAGATATTTTCCTTTTATACCCATTTTATTGTTTTAAACACTAATGATGGTTGTATCTTATCAAATGCATTTTCTTCATCTATTGATATAATCATGTTATTTTTGTCCTTTATTATGTTATGTGGTGTCTAACATTGATAGATTTGCATATTTAGACCAACCCTTGTGCCCCTGGGATGAACCTCACTTGATTGTGATGTATAATTTTTTAAATATATAGTTGCATTTGATTTGTTAGACTTTTGTTTAGGATTTTTGCATCTGTATTTATCAAAGATATTAGTCTGTAATTTTACTTTTCTGTGTGAGCCTTACCAGGTTTTGGTATCAGGGTAATGTTGGCCTCATAAAATGAGTTAAGAAGTATTACTTCCTGAATTTTTTGGAAGACTTTGAGGAAGACAAGTGTTAGATTCTCCTTGAACATTTGGTAGAATTCACTAGTGAAGCCATCTGGTCCTGGCCTTTTGCTTTTGGGAAGGTTTTGTAAGACTGATTAAATTTCCTTACCATTGATCAGTCTCTTTAGATTTTCCAGTTTTCTGAGATTCAGTCTAGAATGGTTATATTATTCTAAGAAGTTGTTCTTGTATGATGCTTTGTATTTCTGTGGTGCCATGGTAACTTCTCTTTCATTTCTGATTTTGTTTGTTTGTGTCTTTTTTCTTTTTATCTTCATGAGTCTAACCAAGGGTTTGTCAATTGTATTACTCTTTTCAAAGTACCAGCTCTTTGCTGCATTACTTTTTTCTATTGTCTGTTTTTAAACTATTTCATTTAGTTCTGCTCTGATTTTTATTTTTTCCTTCCTTCTGCTTGCTGACTTTGGGTTTTATTTGTTCTTCTTTTTCTATTTTTTTAAGACGTAATGTTAGGTTGATTATCTGGGATTATTCTTGTCTGTTATGACAGGCCTGTAATGATATACATTTCCTTCTTATTACTGCTTTGCTGCATCACAATAATTTTGGTAGGATGTATTTTTATTCTTATTTATTTCTATGTATTTTTTTAATCTCTCGTATTTCTTCTTTGACCCAATCATTATTTAAAAACATGTTGTATAATCTCCACATATTTGGGATTTTTTTCTGCTTTCTTTTTGCAGTTGATATCTAATTTCAAAGCCTTGTGATCAGAAAATATTCTTGGTATGATTTCAATATTCTATTTCTTTTTTTTATTGTTAGTTTCAGGTGTACAGAACAATGCAATAGTTACCCTTTTCACCCTCACAAAGTAACAACCCCCTCCCCCCATCCACTGCCCTC
>NW_017731631.1:1949069-1986749 GCF_001890085.2 Hipposideros armiger
GGCAGCCCAGCTCCAGGTTGAGCTGTTGTTCAGCATCTTAGCTGTAGAGGGCAGTGTTCACTGGCCCTCATATGTGGGATCCGAACCAGGGCCCTCTTGCGTCCCAAGCCAGTTCCTAACCATCGCTACACTCGGCCGGCCCCGATTTCAATATTCTTAAATTTACTTAAGCTAATTGTATGTCCCAATATGTGGTCTACACTTGAGAATGTTCCATGTACACTAAAAGAGAATGCATAGTCTAATGTTCCAGGGTAAAGTCCTCTATAAATGTCAATTATGTCCATTTGGTGTAATATGTCATTTGGGGCTGATATTTCCTTATATATTTTCTGTTCGC
Organism: Hipposideros armiger; assembly: GCF_001890085.2. NCBI lineage: Eukaryota > Metazoa > Chordata > Mammalia > Chiroptera > Hipposideridae > Hipposideros > Hipposideros armiger. The sequence goes on from NW_017731631.1 coordinate 1,949,410, forward strand.
GTGATCTGTCTATAGCTGACAATGACGTATTTAGGTTCCCTACTATAATTGTATATTGGTCAATTCTGCCTTGACTTCTGTTAGTAGTTGCTTTGTATATTTTGGAGCTCCCTGATTGGGGGTATACATATTGAGTGTTCTGTTGTCTTGTTGTATTGTCCCCTTTATCATTATGAAATGTCCATCTTTGTCTCATGTTACATTTTTATCCTGAAGTCTGTTTCATCTGATATAAATATAGCTACACCTGCTTTTTTTTCTGGTTACAATTTGCTTGGGTTATCGATTTCCACCCTTTCATGTTGAGTGTATATTTGTTCTTGAAGATGAGATGTATCTCTGGGAGGCAGAATATGGTTGGATTTTGGTTTTTGATCCAATCTGCTACACTGTGCCTTTTATTAATGAGTTAAGTTCATTTACATTTTGGGTAATTATTGATATATAAAGATTTCCTATCATTCTACTTTTTATTTTCTGGTGGCTTGGTGTCTCCATTGTTTCTTTGTTTTTTTATTGCTGTCTGTTATTTCAGTGTGGTTATGTTGTATGATTTTTTCCTCTGTTTCTTCTTTTTTTATGTTACATATATAAGTTCTGGATTTTTTTTGGAGTGGTTACCATTAAGTTCATATAAACGAACTATTCATATTTACAGTAGTAGTTTTATTTTTTTTTAAGATTTTTATTGGGGAATTGGGGGGGGTGGGAACAGCGCTGGGGAATTGGGGGAAGTGGAACAAGACAAGTTGCTGTCCTTTTGTTCTTCAGTCTAGTTGTGGAGGAAGTTGCTTCACTGGCCCAAGTTGGCACCATCATTGCGCTCTTCCCGGGCGAGGCAGATCAGTCGCTGGCTTCTGGATGGCCGCTCACGGCGGCTGCTGGCCGTGCATGCTGGCTGCTGGCTACACACGGTAGCCCATGGCAACCCACTGCAACAGGGGCTGTGGCCTATGCCATTGCCAGCAACTCACAGCCGCCCAGCTCCAGGTTGAGCTGTTGTTCAGCATCTTAGCTGTAGAGGGCGGTGTCACTGGCCCTCATATGTGGGATCCGAACCAGGGCCCTCTGGCATCGCAAGCCAGCTCTTAACCAATGCGCCACTCGGCTGGCCCCAGTAGTAGTTTTCTTATCTCCATTCCCTTTTGCAGGTTTGAACATTTACTCTCTCGCCTTTTACGTTCTTGTTGTCACAAATTATCCCTACTTATGCTGTGAGTTGACTTCTGAGTTGCAGTAGCAAGTTGTCTTCTTCTTTTTCTTTTTTTTAATGTTTTTACTTCTTTACCCTTTATGTTATATTTTAGTGTATACTTCCCTATTTTGTGTAGGGGTTGACATTTCCTGCTTCTGTTTGCCTCTTCATAATACTACTCACGGTTTTGTATTCTTTTGATGTTTTGTTTCAGGTTGCATAGCTTCCTTCAGTATTTCATTTAATGCAGGTCATGTGTTAGAAAATTATTTTAGCTTTTGTATGTCTGGAAAGGTCTTTATTCCTCCATCATACCTAAAGGATATCTTTGCTGGATATACGTGGTCTGACAATTACGTTCACTTAACTTGCCACCATGTGCTTACCTTGGCAGCAGTGTACAAACAACTTGGAAAGGTTTTATAACCTTGGTATATCAGTGTCCCACAGCTGTGTTTGTGTCAACCTGTGGCAGTGTCTTACTGAGTGGCATTCCTTGTTGTTGTTGTTGCGTGTTTTTTGTGTGTTGCCATGAGAATATCTGAGCTTGAACTAGAACAAAGAACAAACATTAAATTTCTTGTTAAACTTGGCAAGAGTGGAAGTGAAATCAGGGGCATGTTAGTCCATGTTTATGGGGATAATGCTATGAAGAAAACAGTGGTGTACAAATGCATTAAACATTTTTCTGCAGGGAGAGAATGTATCACTGATGAAGAGAGTTCAGGGCAGGCAGTAATGAGCAGATCTGATGAAAACATTGCAAAAATTTATCAAATTATGGGTCAAAATTCTCAGCTGACTGTGAGAAACATAGCAAACCAAGTAAACATTGATAGAGAAACAGAAAAATCTTAACTGAAAATCTTGGTATGAGAAAATTATGTGCAAAAATTGTCCTAGAGGAGCTCACTAAACAAAAGCAAAGGAAAGTCAAAATTTGCCAAGGCTTTTTAGAGAGGCAAGATATTTTGGGCCATGTTATCAATGGTGATGAAACATGGGTGTACCAATACAACCTGGAAACAAAATGTCAAAGTAAACACTGGAAGTCAGGCAATTCTTCAAGACCAAAAAATTTTCATCAGTCCCAATCAAGAGTCAAAACAATGTTGTTCACTTTTTTTGATATCAGAGGGATTATTCATTATGAATTTGTACCAACTGCACAAATAGCTAAGTTTACTATTTGGGTGTGCTAAAAAGGCTGCATGCAAAAGTTAGACAACCTGAACTTCTCACCAACAATTCATGGCCCTTGCATCACAGCAATGCACCAGCTCACACAGCATTTTCTGTGAAGTTGTTTTTAGCCAGTAAACAAATAACTGTATTGGAACACCCTTCCTACTCACCTGATCTGGCCCCCAATGACTTCTTTCTTTACCCAAACTTTAAGGAAATATTGAAAGGAATACATTTTGATGACATTCAGGACATCAAAGGTAATATGATGACAGCTCTGATGGCCATTTCAGAAAGAGTTCCAAAATTGTTTTGAAGGGTGGACTAGGTGCTGGCATTTGTGCATTGCTTTCAAAATGGAGTACTTCGAAGATGACCATAGTGATATTCAGCATTGAGGTATATAGCACTTTTGCTAGGATGAGTTCATGAACTTAATTGTCCATCCTTGTATAAGTCTAGGCTCATAATTTTTCTCTTTCAATAGTTTGAATATTTGATTTCACTCTCTCCCAGGTTGTAGAGTATTTGCTGACAAATCTGATGAAAATATAATTCCCTTTCTTTTGTAGGTTACTGTCTTCTTTTCCCTGGCTACCTTGAGAATTCTTCCTTTGTCATTAATTTTTGACAGCTTTAATACAATCTGCCTTGGGAAAGGCCTGTTGGGATTGAGGTAATTAAGTGTTTTATTTGCTTTTTGGATTTGAAGATCCAGTTCTTTTCAAAGGTTTTGGAAGTTCTCATCAACTATTTGTTTGAATATAGCCTCTGTTCTCTTCTGCAATTTACATTCTTCTGGTATACCCATTATTCTTATGTTGTTCTTTCTGATAGAGTCAGAAATTTCTTATAGAGTGCCTTCATTTCTTTGAACTCTCAAATGTCTCTCTTCTTCCACCTGTGTAATTTCCAGATTTCTAGCTTCTATATCATTAATTATTTCCTCTATCTGATCAGCTGTACTACCTAAACTGGTTATTTCAGTCTTCATTCCTTTTATTGAGTTCTTCATCGCCAGAATTTCTATTTGGTTCTTTTTAAAAATTTTCAATCTCTTTGGTAAAATGTTCATTTTGTTCTTTTATAGTGTTTCTGAGTTCACTAAACTGCCTATCTGTGTTTTCTTGCATCTTGTTGAATTTTTTCAGTACTGCAATCCTGAATTCTGTGTCATTTAAGTCACATATTTCCATGGCTTTAAGTTCATTTTGTGAAGATTTTTCATTTTCTTTCTGAGCTGCCTTGTTACCTTGGTTATTCACGGAAACTAGTGAATTATATTTTTCTTTCTGGGAATCTATTGGAGTGCTTTCTGCAGCAAATTGATATAAGGAGGTGTTTATTTTGCTTTCAAGTAGGTGCTACTGGAATGTTTTATTTTCACTCATGCTGCAGCCTTTTATTTTCTCTCATGCTTGATGCTTGATGTTATATTTTCTCTTGTGCTGTTCCAGCTTCTCATGCAATAGTGGTTTCCCTGGAAGGTAAACTTCTCCTCTGTGAGCAGGTCCCCTGGGTCTCAGGGCACTGCCTTCATTGGACAGTGTGGAGGGTGATGGAGTTCAGAGCTTCTGAGATCCCAATGCTCTCCCTGCACCCAATGCAGAGCCTATGTGTCTCAGCAGCTCTGGTTGCTCTCGCAGGGATCTGCCCCAAAATATGGGGGCCAGGTGAAATGTGAGAGGCAGCTAGTGTGTTTGTGACTGTAATAATGGTGACTACTATCCTCACAGTTGTCTTCCTACAGTTCCTTCCCTTTCACTGGAATTAGTTGTGCTGTGAATCTGTAGATGTAGGATCTTTGCTCTAGTTTTCAGTGCTGTAGATATTCTGTTCTTTAATTGGACACTGCTACACTTTCTTTTGGAGTCCAATTCTAACAATGGAACTGTGGGGGGATGTCGATGAGACTCCGTGTCTTTGTTTTCTGTTTTCTGTCTGGCAGTGAGGGTGTAAACCACCATTCTCACCCCTGTATATTTGGTGTTTGCTTCATAGTCTCTGCCTCAAGTGCTGGGATCAGCCGCATTATATGCTGAACCCTCAGGCAGGTCTTTGGACCAGAGAGGCTACACCTCCAGCCTGAATTCTTCCCTCTCCTGTGACCACAGTGAGCTGTGGACTTTGTCCTGTGGCCTCGCATCCCTCATTTCTGCACTTCCGCTTTCCCTCTTCCCCCACTCAACTGATTTGCCCACCTTCAGTTGATTTGATGTGTGGGTCTTCAGGTGTGTTTATGTGTTGTGCAGACAATCCTTTGTTGAACTATAGTTGTTCAATTTGTTATAACTTCCATGGGAGGTTTCAAGAAGCACTCCTCATGCCGCCATTTTTGTGACACAAATAAATAAATAAATAATCTTAAAACAAAAAAGGAAAGGAGTGGGGCATAATGACTTCAGTGATATTTTCAAGTCCTGTCTTGCCCACTACAACTGGAAATCCGAGAAGGTAGTGGCCTGGTTAGCAGTGACCTTTTTTCTAATTGGAATATTGAAGTGAAGAAGTAATTATTATGCTCTCATTGTAGGCCTAGACTGTGTTATACACAGTAGGGATCTCGGGAATAAGATAATAATAAGTAGAGCAAGATTCTTACTCACAATTAGCTTCCAGTGTAATGGAAAGTGTGTGTGTGTGTGTGTGTGTGTGTGTGTGTGTGTGTTGTACATAGATGAAGTAGAGAACAATGAAAAAAATATTGATTTGTAGAACTTTAAGGGAGTGACCTTAAAAAACATATACACATCTACTTCAACTTACATTCTGATGCTTGATTATTTGTAAGCCATGTCAGTGAAGAGGTTACCTGGTATCTGTTTGAATACCCATAGTAATGGGGATCTCATTAATTTTTGGGGTCATTCACTTGGTATTCATACAACTGAATTTTAGAAGGTAGATGCTTATGTAGGGCCCAAATCTGCTTTCCTGGAGTAGCCACCAAGTTTTTCTCCTTGAGATCACTCATTATAATTATATTTTCCCTTTTTACATGATATTGAAAGTAGCATCTTTGCATCATGCAATAATCTCTTCTTAGTTTTCAAAAATACATATCTTATTCTTTTGATGATTCTATTATAAAATAATGAATAATTAAGCACAAAATTCTGTGACACAAACAGTCCTTAATATAGAAGTCCAGAGGAAGAATAGTTGAATTGGGCTGGGTTGTTAAGAAAAATTAGGAAGTGGTACTTGAATTCCTTGTTTGTTTGCTTGTCTATTTTCTGTCTCTCTCACTAAAATGTAAACTTCGTATAGTCAAATACTTTGTCTTATTTATCATTATCTTTTCAGAACCTAAATTTGTGCTTGGTAAATAGTGGAAACTCAATAAGAATGGAGTGATTTGGAGAAGATAACCTGAGGAAAGTCTCTTTAGGCTATCTTGCCAGAAGATAAACCATAAGTTGAAAACCACTGCATGAAAAGATACTTATTGGGATAGGCCTGCTACATATATTAAGTAACTGATATAAGTACAACAGCCAAAGTATCCAAAGTTCCCTGAAAAGTGGACAATGACTTACAAAGTATGTAAATTAATGGTTGTAAAGTTTGCCAAAAGGTCTCATCTGCTGGGAATGTCCAAAGGAGAATCACCAAAGTATTTATTATAGCTTTGGTATCCATTTAAATTTTGTGTAGATTTTTACTGATTTGGAAATTATGGAAGGGGAAGAGCAAAAGATAGGGGTATTGGAGTTTGTTGCTTTAGCCACGCTACCAACCTTTGCCTCTCCAGTTTTTCCACTTCTTTCTAAAAGCAGTGTCTTGTTGTTTTGTCAAAAACCACCAGGAACATACCTGCAATTGAATGAGTTGGGTTTAATACCAATTGTAATGAGGAAGAACACGAACCATGAGGAGCCATGGGATGCCTCAGTGGGAGAGCTCAGAAAGGACATAGTATAAGATTTTAGTTTTGTTTAGGTGATTTGCGGGAGGGTCCAATGAGGCAGGGATTCTCTCTAGAGTGGGTGCTTTCAGGAAATGGGGACAATTCTGTCATTGGATATATCAATAAACCTTATCTACAGAGATGACAGAGTAAAGTGAGGCTAAGGCTGTAACTGGTAAAGAAGCAGTGGACACTCAGATTAGCCAGGAGACCAAGATATTTGGTATTTCTTGGTTTGGGAAATATTCATGGTTTTGTTCATTCTTAGATGACAATTATGAAGTAGACTTGTTTCTTCTCACTTTCTTGTGGTGACAGAGTGACTCTTTCTGATGTTCGCCTTCTATGCCATTGTTCATGCCCAACAGGCAAACAACATGGCCTAGCTATGAGCACCAGGCCAGCTTCTAACAACCCTGAAGCCTTAGTGTCAGACTTATTGCTGGATATTAGGGCTTTCCCCCAGTCTCTTTCTTTTTTTTTTCATTCTACAAGATTCATTTATTTTTATTTCATATTTGTATGTTCTTTCTACCACAGTTTGAACCCTGGCCCCTCACAGTATCAACACATTCACTTATTTGTTCATTTCTATAACACATTTAAATTATGTTCAGAATTGCTTTACCCATCCTTCTTGAAAATACAAACCAACTAAAAGAAGTTCAAGATGTGTTTGCATTTTCTTGCCATACATCATACCCCACCCAACACGGAAGGCTTACTAAATTCTGTGTTCATAAACTACCTAAGTGTTATTTTAGTCCTCCATAAGTGTATAGTATTGTCTGAAATAACATTGGATCCATTTGTTTTACTTTGCTTTCCATTTTAGATTCCTCCCAACATTTTCATCCTGGGAATATTTTATTTTTAAAATATTAAAACCTTTAACATGATTCCAAAAGCCAAAATTGGACAAAAAGGAATATTCTGACAAGTGTCACGGTCTCCCTATCACTTTGCCTTGTTTCTCTCCCCCATCCAACCTTAAAGGAAACAAACTTTATCATTTCTGGTTTACTTTTGTTGTTCAATCTATTCCCCACTCTCTTTCTTAATAGCAAAAGTATTATAAAAGCAGGAGGTGGCTCTTACAATGATATTTTCTCTTTTTCAAATTAATCATTCACCAATCACTGACCTTATACTCAAATAAAGGAGAGTCTTTCCCAGAGGATTTTGCCAATGTATAATCTTGATCTTGTTGATTAATTTTTGCTCTTCACATGATCAATAGATACCCACAGGTGCTAATACAATATTTTGTCACAATCTATCTGTGTCTCCAAGATAATTTTGAAGTTCATTCACAGAATTGCTCAGTGTACCCACTCTGTTCCCATTTACTATCCCAGTGTTTGCTCTTCTCCTCAATCATTTTTTAGTATATGTGCTGTTGAAGCGAGCACTCAATCATTTTTTAATTAAAAAGACACATATATGTTCCACTCTGCACATTGGGCATCCTCCCACTGAGCACAAACTAATTGTTGTATTTACCTACACAGTCTCTGTTGCTGCATTTATAAAGACTATTAGTGCTCAGTGGGAATTGATTCTGCATAATATATTTGGCCGCATTCTACATTTCAGTTCATTTGGGAATGTCCTCCTCCTTGTTGTAGATAATTAGCATCAGTTGACCACCAGCAAAACTCTCAAAACTGGCCAGTAAAAAGGCAGAAAGAACAATAAATTTTTATTTATGGTAGGTCTTATGGTTAAGATTTGCTAGGTCTTGTAAAATGTTGGTGTTTGGACAATTATTACATAAGAGAACAGAAAATATATCCAGCGGAACAACCTCCTCCTGCTTCCCTAAGATTCCATGGTTTTAGGAAAATTGAGCAATGTCACTGTGTTCCCCTCCCATCAAGAATGAGCTTTCCAAAGACAGGAAAGCTCTGTCTGTGTTAACCATAGGGAATCTTCTAATTCTCATGTACAAAAACTAAGACGTTTACATAAATAAAGGCCTCACAAACATATTTGAGCCTTAAGAAGATTTGTAGCAGTGGAGAGAAGATGGACGAGGTGACAGAGTCACTGGAAGTTGCAGACTGGGTTTAGGAAAGAAGAGTTGATTTGCAAGCAAGTGGCCAGGTCGATTTCATTATAACTCCTGAATAGCAAACTAGTGTTTCTCTGTCTTTCTTTACCTTTCAACACACTGTAGAAACGATCCACAGAAAATGTTATTGATAGAATTGCTTGATCACTTTTGATCTACCTATTCATACAATAAATTCTGTGAATGTACTTCAAAATCATCTTAGAGGCACAGATAGATTGCGACAAAATATTGTAGTAGCACTTGTGGGTATCTCTTAATCCTGTGAAGAACAAAAGTTAATCAATAATCAAAACAGGTTCAGAGGGCCAGCCGAGTGGCACATTGGTTAAGAGTTGGCTTGGGACACCAGCTCTGAGCAGCAGGGCCCCGGTTCGGATCCCACATTAGGGCCAGTGACACTGTGCCCTCTACAGCTAAGACGGTGAACAACAGCTCGACCTGGAGCTGGGCTGCTGTGAGTCACCAGCAACAGCATAGGCTGCAGTGGGACTGGCTGGCAGCTGGTGTGAGCTGCCGTGAACCGCCGTTAGTGGCCATCCAATGGCTGGTGAGCAACTGTCTCACCCGGAAAGAGCACAATGATAATGCCAACATGGGCCAATGAAGCGACATCCTCCACAACTAGGCTGAAGAACAAAAGGACAGCAGCTTGTCTGTTCCTCTTCCCTGATTCCCCAACGCTCTTCTCACCGCCTGGTTCCCCAATAAAATCTTTAAAAAAAACAAAACAACAACAACAAAAAACAACAGGTTCAAAAAATGATAAAATAGTACATGTCCTTGATTCCTTTCCCCTTGTTTTTTGGGTGCTATTTCCATGTTTCATGTATCTCTTTGTTATTGCTGAGTGTCCTCAGTTGCTCCTAAGATACTTCAGAATTGACCCCCTCACATCTACACTCTATAGTTTTGCTCATGACTTAGACTCTGTCTCCAAATTTTTCTTTCCCATTTACAAAGGAACCTCTTTTAAATCACCTGAAAACTTATACAAACTAATTTATGTCAATGCTCATAAGGAGTTACTGTGTTTGCCGTCTATGAATGTATTGGTTCTGTTTCTCGAAAATCCTGTATAATACATAGAGTTTACTCTTGTCGTAAAAATGGTAAGACTGCATTATTAGAAGAATGAAGTAAAAATATTGTTCAAGTTTTCCTACTTGCCATAATTATTTCAACTTGACTGAATTGAGTAATCAATTTAGGCAAAATACTCATTTGGTCAAGTGTCTGACTGGTTGTAGTGCAACTACCAAGAAGTTCAGGCAAACTAGTTATTTTTATCAAACCGTTATTCTTCTTAGTTTGTATTAACTAGCTCAAACCTTCCTCAGCTTGTCAATACAGTCAAAACTAGTCAAGGAAGTAGTTTGAATTAATCTATTCTAGGCAGGAGTTGTATAAGCTAGTTAAGAGACACAAAACTTCATTGTGGCAACAAAGGGCAAGGTTTGGCTTCCATGACTGACTGAATTAAGCAAAGAAGTAACAATGGCTTGCCAATGTATGTCCAAGTTTCATCCAACCCTGGGTAAGTTTAGCCCATCTTTCAGTTTGATTCATTTTAAATTATTTGACTGATCATTTTGGCTGAATTAATTCACCAATCCCATAGCTTCATAAAGACTCACACTTAGAATAGGCTGCACTTTTTAGCTCTAATTAACAAGGGACCATAGACATAGGTAGTACATTAAAAAAGGAGGCTATGAACCTCTAAGATGGTAAAGGAAATTATTACATGATTGAATTACATGATGTACAAATGTGATTTGGTTCCTTCCTCTGCCCACACTGGAAAAAAAAAACCTGTTGAATAGAATTTACCCATGAAAATGGTATTATGCAGTCAAGCTGGTTTGTTAGTCATCCCTCACTGCCAGTACAAAATCAAATATTCAAAGCAACATATTGGAAAAAGTAATAAAATAGAAAAATGGTTACAACTTCTTACCTGATCTCAAAAGATTTTATTCATAAGAAAAGAATTCCATATCCTGAAGAAACATTAATTCAATTCATGTTCTGTTTTTCTGAGGATTACAGTATAAATTCTTTTCCCATTGCCTGGCTCCTGCTCTGAATAAATTTCAAGTTTTTTTTCCTCAAAGAAAAGCAAATTAAGATTTTTGCTTCTCTCTCAAAACCTAACCATGTCACTGCAGTCCAGAATATTGTTAGAATGTAAGTTGAATACTGTAGGTAGGCTGCAAAAAAACCCAAAACAAACGAAGTGAAACAAAAAACCCCCACAAACTTATTGTTTAGGGTATTTTGGTTAGGTTAATAAAAGCTATTTGGAGCATAATGCAGAAAAAAATAAGAGGTAGAGTGTGCAAATGCAGTCCTGCAGTTTTCCTAATTTGAGAATTTCTATGGTTAATGCTTAAACCCAGGCTGACATCTCCCTTCTCTCCTTCATTCTGTCCACCTGTATCTCGAAGAGAGAATGGTGTATTACACCTATAATGCACTGTTTTTCAAACTGTGGGTTACATCCCATTAGGGAGTTGTAAAATAAATTTAGTAGGAAAAGACACACCTCTTTCTTTTTTCTTTATTTTTATTAAATGAAACAGAATAGAGTAGTAAATATTAGGGTGCATTGCCCACAGTAATGGCAGTATATTTTAATGAAATTTTGTTTCAGTTATATGATAATAGTTTCTCTCTCTCTCTCTCTCTCTCTCTCTCTCTCTCTCTCTCTCTTTCTCTCTCTTTCTTTGTGTGTGTTTGTGTGTGTGCGTGTGTGTGTGTGCATGTGTGTGTGTGTGTGTGTGTTTGTACTGGGTCATATGAAAAATATATTTTTTTAGTGAGGCCTGTGGTAAAAAATGTTTGAAAGACACTATTGTATTTTTTTAATTTTACAGTCACACAAATCTCGATTCCAGAAGTATACCTATTCGATGGAAGTGATCCTCCCAAACGGGAGAGAAATGATTTCTCTGACATATTTAGAATTGCCAGCTCATGTTACTAAAAAGAAATAGCTACTAAAGTCAGTGTTATAGTCTTAAAATTATTTCCTGATGATGCACTTCCTTGTTGCAGTTACCCAGAATATAGTACCTAATACATGGTGGGTGTATAACAAATATTTTTAAGTAAATAAAAAAGAATTCTTTGGGCTTTTTACTAGTCATGTGAAAATATGGGTTCATATTAACATTGTGGCCAACACAGGCTTCCAGTCATTTTTTGTGTTTGAGTTTCTGGAAAGTCTTCTTTCAGTTTGCCTTTGTTTACTTGACTTTTGAATGTAAATAAGAATCAAGAATCATCTTTAATTTGACTCTGTTGATTTGAGATACTTGTTGTATCCTGTTGAATAATTTGAATCTTAATTCTGTCTTACCTTTCTTTCCCAGCTTTATGGTCTCTGGGGCATAAAATAATACAACAAAGACAAAATAAAATGAAAGTAAACAATCATCAATACAAAAAATTGAATTAAAATAGCAACAACAAAATGCCTTTTATATCTTTATCCAAACTTGATTCAGAACTTTCTTAAGCTAAATAAAACAAAAGAATGTCCTGCAAAAATTATATGCATTATGAACCAAATATTTATTCATTTTGTGTTTAGTTCACTAATTTTAGATTGATAATTTTGTTGGCTGCCTTTCAGGTGAATTCTCAAGGATTTACAATGGTACCTTTTGCCCTATCTGATTATACCTCAAATGTGCTCCTCAGTTAAAAACAGTATGCCTTACTTAGCACAGAGTTACCTTCACTACTAAGCAATCAAACCTAAGCACTATTGATGGGGACCAAAAGTGCAATAACATAGTCTGTGCATTATAGAATGAACCGGGAGGTGTCTGACTTAGGGAACAATTGCTGAAAATATTCCCATAAGTTTAAGAGTAAACTGATTTAGAGCGGTAAGCACATTGTAAGATATACAAGTGTCGAATCATTGTGCTGTACACTTGAAACTAATATAATATTGTACACCAACTAAACTTTAATAAAAATAAATAAATCCAATAACCACCCCCTAAAAAAGAATAAACTGATTTTTAAATACTAAGATTCTGGTATCATATAATTCAGAACTCATACAGCATTCTTTTATGGATAATTTTGCCTTCTCAGCTTGGTGGTTTCTAGTTTGTTCAATGTTTCAGCTAAAAAAATTTTACAGCCTTTGTTCCTTCTCCTCTTTTTCTCCTTCGTATCTGATCCAAAGAAATAGTTCTTTCTTTGGAGTCAATTAGAAGTAGGTTCAAATTTTGCCTGTTTCTTACTAGCTCATTTTCCTCAACAGTAAAATATCATGAAGTTAGTACTCAAAAATATTTCCTATCCTTTTTTATCTTCTTTCACAATATCTTTAAAATTTGTTCCCTTTTTTACTGCTAAGGCTATCATTTATCACCTCATACTCAAAACACTGAAGTAAGTTTCTAGATCAATGGAATTTTTTAACATTTTTACTGCTCCAACATAATGGGGATATGACAAGTTCTTATTAGCTTTTCAGTAAAGTGGATCCCAATTTGTAGTGATTATCATCTGGACATGTATGAGGGAAAAAAATTTATTAGAATCTAAAGAAGCTGTATTTTGAAACAAACAAAAGGAGCAAATGAAGAAACAAACAAGCCTTCAGAGATTCTCATTTACTTCTGTAGGCAGCTGCCCATATCTCACACTTAGAATCACTATCAACTTTCCTGACTACAAGTTCCTCCAAGATTTCATCCTGTCTACATACAGCAACAGCTAATAATAACAACTCTCAAGTAGAACCTTACAATATTAAAACTCTTTCATATATATGGTCTCATTTAATTCCCCAATAACATACCATATTGTAGGTATTGTTACCCCATTTCACCGATGAAGAAACAGGATCAGAAGAGTTACATAATTTGATTAAGCTGACATAAAGAATATGTGGCAAAATGAAATTTAAAGCTAGATCAGTTTGACCACAAAATACATAGCCTAGGTCCTTGTAGCTGTCAGAACTTTCTGGTTCTCAATACTTTCCTCCTCTTGTGATCTAGCTTCTGGGCTCTGTAGCTTGATTTATGCCTTTAATGAACACATTTACTTCGCAGATTGCATTGCTGATTTGGAGTCCTGATCTGATATGGCTCTGGTTTCTACTCAGGCTCCTGTATCATGCCAACACCTCATAAGGACTGTGTCAGACTGTTCCTGCACACTAGGGGTACCCTTGCACCTCTCCTCGCCCTTCACTTCATCTTCATCCTTCAAGACTTCATAATGTTCCTAATCTCCATGAAGCTGTCTCTGAACAATTCAACTCATTTTCTTTCCCTTATTTGTCTCCCTTAAACATTTGTATTGCATAAGTGAGCATTTTATCATGAAACGTCTTTTCTAGTCATTTTTTCATGGGAATTTGTTGTCTATTCACGAGGTTGTAGATGCTTTGCTGATAAGGACAGTGTCTTATACATTATTGTACTCATAATGTCTGATACTGTGCTAGATGCTCAAACATACTTATGGATTGAGTGATTTCAAGTGGGACAAAGTTGATGAAAATGAAACATAGATGATCATCATTTGAAAACAATGGTCTGAAATGGTCCTCCAATATGAGGACCTTCATGGTAATCTTAAGGAGTTTAGAACTTGTCCAGAGATTTTTTTTTTGGCTGCATTCATTGCATGCCATCTTGACAGACTTTGAGATGAAATCTTCCTGCTGAAGCAGAGCCCAGGGAGGGCTAACTATATGATACAATGAATGTCATTTTCTAAATTTCCATGACCTTTTTAGAAGCTTGTATTGAAATTATCTTGGAATGCTTCTAATCTCCAATTTATCTGGAAACATTTAGCACCTGTTCTCTTTAATCCTATGCTTTTTCTTACACTGTCAGTGATTATCACAGTGAGAAACACATAGTAAGCACTTAATAAAAGTTTGTTTAATGATGTTTAAATGTTTACATCTTTTGCTATGAGAGATAGTATAGGAGAGTGGCTAAAGTATACTTTGGAGCCAGACTGCCTGGGTTCAAATATCAGCTCTAGCACTTACTAATCCTATAACTTCAGGAAAGTCACTTTGGCCCATCTGTGTTTTAGTTTCCTCACCTATAAAATGGGAATAGTAATGGTAACTACATCCCAGCATTTTGTATATATTAGCTACAATAAATCTATATAATAAAATTAATGTAGTAAATCCAGTGACTGGAACATAGCAAATATTTGTTGTTATTAACATTTTTCTTTTTCTCTGCAGCCAATATCTGTTTTGTTACACTACTTGTTCAGTTCTTCCATGTCACATATAATTTATAATAATGTGAACACTGTTTATATGTAGTATCTTCCAATTGTGTCCCATGTAGCCTGTCTCTCACTGAGATGTTTCCTCAGTGTGTTGAATCCTTAATATTAATAATTACTATAGAATCAAATGCTGAAATTTACCCTCATATAATAGCATGAATGTGCAGCTGCAAGCTGGGTCACCAGGAAAATGGTATGAAGACATAATAAAATTGAATCTATTTGCATTACTCATGCATCATCCTTAATGTCTTTGAATAGTTTCATTTACTTGGTTTAGTAAACTCAGAGCAAGGTTGATACATTGCCTGGATATTTTAACGCTTTTCCAACTTTAGCTTTTTTCTAACTCTTCTTCTGCAGCTGCTAGTTGAAGCCAGTCTAATATATTATTTGATAGATATCAGACTAAATAATCATTTTCCTGACTGAAGAACCCCAAAAAGTCCTATATTAAAAAAACAAATTTTCTTTTTTCTGAGGGAGGCATTTGAGTGATAGTTACTATATATGTATTCACGCTTCATTCTCCCTCACAGTTTTGAAGAGTTAATATGATCCTTTCCCTCTTACTTCTCCTTGTGATGTTCTCAATAGAAATCTGACTGATCCTGTTTTCTGGAAGACAAAAGAGTGTGCTTTAACCACTGCTCACACTTCTTTAGTTACTCTGACAAACCATCTTGTGGCAATGCTGATGACAGGTGATGCTATGGACTGTGACTTCTTGCCTCATGAAGAAAGTATAAAAGAATTTGGGCCCATAATTATATTTTACTATTTAAGCATTAAAATTCCTGTTAAAATGGAATTGGGGATAAGACTAGATAATGCAAGTAAATATGGAGCAGCATAGCATTATTGTTAAGCTCATGTGCTTTGAAGATAATCTGTCCAGAGAAACCCTGACTCTACCACTATCTGTGTAGCCTTTGGCAAGTTACTTAAAGTCTTTGTGTCTCAATTTCTACATCTATAAATAAGTTAACAAATCTAAAGCATTTGCAGTAGTACCTGGCATATAGTAAGTGTTCAGTAACTGATATCTTTTATTAATCATGGGTAATATATGGAGCTTTGTTGATGAGACAGAGTTATACCTAGAGAACTTTCTAAAGATGCTTCTAGCAAGATGAATTCTAAGCTATGCTGACTTAGAATTTACCTATAGGCATAATCTGGTTGCACTGTACCTATGCTATTGGAAAATCCAATTTCTCAATTGAATGATAGTTAAGATGATCCTAAAGAAGATTATTTTTCTATGGATATTTTTTCCTGTTCGTTCTCACTAAGTTACAGTTGTCATATGTTGACTTTGGAAACACATTCTGAAAATCTCACTATAAATGCAAACATGAACAATAACATTGAATAGTGGAAAGGGCTTTCTTTAAATCTTCCATTTGACTTCCATTTTTAACAACATCACGTACGAGATGATCTGGAAACTTTCACCCCTCTTCAGCTACAAATAATCAGAAATGCTGAATCGAATTGACTTATTCATTAACCAAATATTATTGAACACCTTTCCTACGTTCCAGGCAGGGTTTTATGTGTTGCAGAAGTGAATTAAACAGACACAAATTGCTGACCTTGTGGAGTTTACATTCTGGTGACTAGAGCAAACATAGTTTTCAAGGTGTAGTTGAGTTTTCAAGACAGAAACTCATTTCCAGAGGGCAAACACAAAAAGGAAATTGTAAACTAGAGTGATAGCCATAAGTTTGCACTGTGGTTTCACTGGGTATATTGAAAGTTTAGATATTGGTAACCAAGTTCTGTGTTTTATTTATTTTTTGTTTTATTTTACTTTACTTTTTTTAGCTAAGTCATTGTGCCACCTGTTGGCAGCTGTTGGCAGCTCAGCTTGGGCTGGGAATCAAACCAGTGACCCTGTTGCTCAGAGCTCACATTCTTGAATGAGCTCTTAGCAAACTGAGCCACTCAGCCGGCCCTTGGTCTGTGTTTTAAAAACCATGCACATGTGGAAGTTGAGATAGTGACCTCCATGTAAAACAGAGTCTCTCAAAATGCTTTATGTGCAGTGAAAGAAAAATATTCTCCTTGGCAAAGAAAGATGGCAAGAGAGTTGTCTGTCTGAGGCTGCATTCTTGGCAGAGAAAAAAGTCTTTCCTGAGAATTTGTAATCATGTACCTGTTCTCATGTGCCTTTGGAGTTTGAATTCAAACCCCTTGCATAGTCCAAAAATGTACAAGCAAAAAACAATGATATAAACATGCTGGCATTTGCTGTCAGGTGTTCCATGTGAGAAATTCAGCCATCATGTCCAAATTCCATCCAGCAGGAATAAGGACAGGAAGAGAAGGTTATCAAATCCCCTGTGATAGCTAGAGTGGCAGTAGACATTTTGACTCATGAGATAGAAACCTAAAATTGAGAATTATGGAGCAAGTTAGATCTGGAATCTGGATTCTTGATGATTATGGAGCTACCACAGTGGTCTTGATTTCTTACATTAATGCAAGAGAGAAATATACTTCTATTTTGTTTACATTATTTTTTATTATTGCAGTTGAATCTAATAACTAATTCATACAAACAGTGTAAATAAAACAAAGATATTTTCAAATAAGTAATAACTCTAGCAGACTGTCACTGAAAGAACTACTAATGGATATACTTCAGAAGAAGAAAATTGAACTGAGAAGAAAGGCATGAGATGTAAAACAGATTTTGAGTAAACAAATTGGTATATATGTGAGTAAATCAAATGTAGCATTGATGACATAAAACAATTATAATAATTTTGACAAAATATGGATTTTAGAGTTAGAGAATAGGGATCAAATTCAAGCCTGACCATTTACCTTCTATGGGGCCAAAGACAAATTACTTAACCTCTCTGAGCCTCAATTTCCTCATTTGTAAATTGGAAAGTTGCAATAATATCTACATAACATAGTTACTTAAATTTTGGAAATAGTTTATGTAAGACTCTTGACATGGTACTCAATTCATGTACTTAAAGTATGGCAACTTATAATATGAACAATTATAGAGACTCAACAAAATGTTTGTAAGAAATCATAAATGGCATTGGAGATGGCTTGTCTGGGTAATGGCCATTTGATAGCCTCCCAAAATATCTCACAGGGTCGCATTTATTACATTGGATCTTGTACTTTTGTTTGAGACCTATTCTTTAGCCTGTTTGCTTAGACATCTGGTATTGTCAGCATATTAGAAGTGGATGCATTACTCAGAGGCAGATGCATACTAATTATTCTCACAAAAGTAATGTATAAAAGAAGAATGTCAGTGTGTTAATGAATGATGAGCAACATGATTGTTACACAGGCTAAAATATTTGTTTTGGCATGACCAGAACTTCTCTGCCTTCAGAGAAGGCAAATCATAATTAGAGTACCAGTGTATTAAATCACAATAAAAAGTAAATTTTACAGGAACTGGAATGTATAATTTTTTTGATCAACATTATCTTCTCTGTCTATGCAGATGGATATGGGAAATCAAGTCAAAATTGTGGAACCTTTAGCAAGTCACTTAACCATGAAAACTGATGAGTTTTGAATCAATCAGGTCAAGATGAGTTAGATGAAATGAATATTTAATGACATAAAACAGAGATAGACTGACACATCTCAAATAAAGGGTTGTCTTACAAATGAGAATAACATACTTGATTTCTATTTGTCTCAAACTTCCTATATTAATTAACATAATAGAGATTTCTTGCTACTGAAATTAAAATGCAAAGTCATTTGGCTAAGGTATTTTTCCCATAAACAAGTGCTCAAATGGGCACTGTCAACACTTAATATTTGTTCATTGACTATAATATTTTCTATGTCTGTCTATTCAATTCCCCCTTCGCATAGTCATATTTTTCCTCTAGCTATATTACTAAAGTTAATCAAGTTAAAGTCTAATTCTGCTGACCTTCAAAAATTCAATTTTTTGAAAATAAGTTTGCCTATTATTTTTCTTACTTATTATGTGTTTTCTTATTAATTCTGAAGGCAGTCTCATTGCCCTCATTTCCAAATTCTTGTGCATGTATGTGAGAGGTGGAGTATCTCATTGTAAGCTCCTATGCAAAGTCGATATTTATGACCCACCAATGATTATTCAATTAAGATGCATTTTGGCCTAGCCCCATCATTGTTACAAATACAGGTGGCAAATACATTGCTTGTCTAATAGAGAGGGATATATATATCTGCACTGTGTTATTCACACATTTGGTGACAAATTTCTAGATGTATATGGTACTTCAGAAGCCCAAACCTGTGGGGAAAGAGAAGAATTTTGGAATGTGGCAGTGCCAAGACCTAAGATGAATGACACACTTGCAGTACTGCACTCTGTGGGAGGAGACCCAAAGTCCAAACTAATCTGGTTTGGTGGAATTTGGCTCCATCAGTAGTCAGCATTAATATTCAAGTATGATCTCACTGGTGGAACTTGGCAGTAGTATAAGAGTTAGTGACACTTAATCATGCAGGAGATAGGGCTGTAGTTAGAAAAATCCTTCAGGTTTGAAGCAAATCTCTAGGCTGTAGCTGAAAGTACAGAGACAAAATTCAGTCCCTAAGTAAAAGAAAGAAGTTGGTAATTGTTCAACAGGGAATCAGGATCTCAGTCACTTGAGGCTGAGGTTCACACAATGTCTGCCGCATATTATTTAGCACCCACCTGCACACCCCTAGAAGCAGAAATATGGAGTAGATCACTTGAAGGTAACACTTTAAACTTATATGCCAGGATCTTCTTAAAAATTGTAAAGTATAAAGTGATGGATGAGGATTTGAAAGGCCAAACTTTATTCAGTTACTTCTGATAAGATGAACTCCCAATATAAATGGAGTTACAGGGAGAACACTGTTATTTTCTGAGACTATTTTTAAGAAGTTATTTTTGTGATTCAAATAATTTATAATGGAATTCAAAAATATGGATGAGCTTCAGATGACAATGATGAAAAATAAGAGTTGTATATAAAATCTGGTAACTTGTCTCACTATGAGATATTTGGCTTCTGTGATGAGAAGAAATACAGGGTTTAAGTGGCTAAAAAAAGGTTGCATATGTCTGGAACTGGTTTGGGAAGCTGGTATCTCCATGGCTACAGTATTCAGCAGCAGAAAGCTAATAGTGAAAGGAGAGCCTGAGGTTTTTTTTGCTCTTCAAATACATTTCTTGAACTGAATCTAAATTGATCAAAAACATTTTGAACAAAATCCTTTTCAGATATTGACTTTTTTTCTCTTTAGTTCAAAAGCATGTGTTCAACTATCTATTCTGGGTTCATGAGTACTAAATCAATATTTCTAAATTCCTTTTGCTTCTTTTAAATCCTCAAAACATCTTTACTGTTCACTGGGTATCTCTGCTTGGATGTCATGTGGCGCCTTCAAATTTGATCAATATAAAAATGAACTCACCATCTTCCTCCTTTCCCTTGCTACATTTCCCATTTCTGTATATATTTTCTCAATGAGTCACAGGCTCAAACCATCAGAGTTTAGTAGTTTTCTTTAAGTTATATAGCTGACAGATGGCAGAGCTAAGGCTAGAATTCAGATCTTATGATTTCAAACCTTGTGTGCTGTAGTGGACTGGACTAGATGATCAAACCCTTGAGTGTGAAAATCAAGGCCCTTCACACTTCAGCCCTTAACCTACCTTTCTAATTTTAACTCCCACAACTCCTTCTCATGTTCTCTTTGTCTAAGCACATTGTACTCCTTTTAGTTTAACAAGCACATCTGGCATTCTTCCATTTCCATGCCTTTGTTCACACTGTTCTCTTCATTTGGCATGTCTTCCCTCATGCCCACATCCAACCTTGTCTAATCTTCATAGGCCAGCACAAACATAATCTACCAACACTTCTCTAATTCAACTCACTTAGAAGGGCCCCCTGCCTCCAGTAAATGAACATAGCAATGTAACTAAGTCATTCATGGTGCTTTTATTACTTATTACCTTGTATTATTAATTCATCATTTATTGAATATCCATCATGTGCCATTTCTATTTGAAATGTGGGGATACCTCAGTGAATAAGCTGGCAAATCTCACTGGCCTTATGGAAGTCATTGTCTAATCAGGGAAGAAAGACAAGTTAAAAAGTAATGGTCATAGAGTCTAGAGTCACAAAGTGATAGAGTGAAGAGCAGGTGTTATTTGACCCTAGAGAAAGGTGCTTTACCAGACTTGGAATGGCAGGGACAATCAAGAAAGGCCTCTTGGAGGGCATGACACTGTAACTTCTTTAGGGCAGAATACATGATCAATGTTCCTCTGCAGAACATTCCAGGCCTGTGCTATGTACCGAGCAGGCTGTCTCTGGTATTGTATTTTCTATCTGGAGCTACTCCCTTGTTTTAAGGTAATCAATTACACTTCATTCTTTTCCTGATATTGAGAGTGCAGTTGTAATTAATATATAATTAACACTTGACTGTAGATGTCTAATGATAGAATGAAAATATGAATTAAGATCTTTCATAGATGTGTTTTTCCCCTTCACATGTGTCCTAGTCTTAAATGGTAATATAGATGACAACACGCTTACAATCCTGTAAGAAACACCCTTGAAGAGCAGCCTATTTTCACTTCATAGTACTTATCATGGTTTGTGATTATGTATGTGTATAATTATTTCATAGGTAGTCATCTTCCACACAAGATTAAAAACTTAGTGAGGGAAGGTATTATTTCTGTTTTGCTCAGATTTGCATTCCCAGGGTCTAGAGCAGTGAATGACACTTAGTAGCCACTCAATGAATACTTATTTATTGAATGAATAAATTGACTAAATAGCCAAAATTTGATACAGTTTATTACTACTTACCTTGAGTGATTGTTTTAATGCTCTACATTGGAACAAAAAAATCAGCAATAAGAAAGTCTTTATATTATAGGTGCTCTGTTTTTTTCCTAAGGGGGAAATACTGTGTTTTCCTATAAAAAGGCAAGAGACATACAGATATGCATCTGTATTTATAGCTTCCTAACAAATCTCCCTGCTTCTACTACTGCCCCTGTAGTGCCTATTCTCAGCACTGCAGCCAGAATGATCTTTTTAAAGATGTAAAATAAATCATGTCACTCCCTGAAACTCTCAATATACTCAGAGTGAAACAAAACTCCTTACCATGAACTAAAGAACCTTTTATAATCCTGCCCCTGCCTACCTCTCTTTATTTTGCTCATTCTACTCCAGCCATACTGGATTTGTTTCTGTCCCTTGAACTTGCCATTGTATTTTCTTTCTGAAGACCTAGGTACTTGCTTTTTCCTCTGCTTGGAGTAATTTTCCCCTGGATAATTTGTGTGATTTGCTGGCTCCTCAAAGAGCCCTTCTCTGGCCACCTCATCACCTCTGCCAATATATCCTGTTACCCATTTCCACTTTTAATAGCAATTATAATTATGTGAAATAATAATTATATTATTATTATTATTATTATTATTTTACTTTTGAGGGGTCAGTCTCCTCTGCTATAATATAAGCACCATGATGGTAAAGTTTTCTTTTTTATGTTGTAGTCATTATTTTACTTTCAGCACTTAGAATGCACACTCATTAAATATATATTGAATCAATAACTATTTTATTATCTACTTCAAAATACTATAAATATTTAGAGGAAGGAACCATGCTATTTTTCTTCACCATTTTATTCCCAATGCCTTGGAGGTTGCTTAGGACATAGTAAAGCTCAATAAGCATTGTTGAACTGAACATAGACATACCCATTGATATATGAATTAAACAGTCTTCTAATTTATTTTTAATATTGCTGAGCACTTTCTGAAATAATAAGCTCTCCAGAGAACCCACAGATTTTGAAACAAACTTTGTTTGCAAATTTTTAATCTCTAACTAATGTACAAAATATGATTAAGTTTTTCTTCCACCCCACCTCTGGAATCCTTTTTGATTTCTCCAACTTAAAATTAGTCATTTAGCAAGTCAGACAGATTGTATTTTTGAATCCACCCAATCCTTTCCATGCCCACTAACACTCTTCTAATAAAGGCCCTCATTGTCTTTTGCCTGGACTTTTATAGAAATCTTCTACTGCATCTCCATACCTCCTTTCTTTTTTACTTCCTAGCCATCCAACATAAAAAATGCCAGATTAATCTTCTGAGGATTCACATTTGGAAATACAATTTCTTTATTCAAAATTTCTTAGACCAACAAGGTATGCAGTCCTGTATAACTAAACCACGTCTACTGAATTAAGTATACGAGGACTAACAATTAAGTTCATGAACTCATCCTAGAAAAAGTGCTGCATACCTCATTGCTGAATATCACTACAGTCACCTTCGAAGTACTCCCCTTGGGAAGCTATGCACCAATGTCAGGGCCTAGTCCACCCTTCAGAGCAATGTTGGACCTGTCTTTCTGGAATGGCTATCAGAACTGTCAATGTATTACCCTTGATGTCCTGAATGTCATCAAAATATCTTCCTTTCAATATTTCCTTTATCTTCAGGTAAAGAAGGAAGCCATTGAGGGCCAGGTAAGCAGAAAGAGTGTTCCAATACAGTTATTTGTTTACTGGCTGCTAAATACTCCCTGATAGACAGTGCTGTGTGAGCTGGTGCATTGTTGTGATGCAAGAGCCATGAGTTGTTGGAGAAAAGTTCAGGTTGTTTTCGTCTTTTTCATGCAGCCTTATTAGCACTTCCAAATACTAAACTTGGTTAACTATTTGTCCAGTTGGTACAAATTCATAATGAATAATCCCTCTGATATAAAAAAAACAGCGGCTGGCTGAGTGGTGCAATGGTTAAGAGCTGGCTTGGGATGCAAGAGGGCCCCGGTTCGGATCCCACATAAGAGGGCCACTGACACTGCCCTCTACAGCTAAGATGCTGAACAACAGCTCAACCTGGAGCTGGGCTGCCATGGGTCGCTGGCGACGGCGTAGGCTGCAGCCCCTGCTGCAGTGGGTTGCCATGGGCTACCGTGTGTAGCCAGCAGCCAGCATGAGCGGCCAGCAGCTGCAGTGAGTGGCCATCCAGAAGCTGGCAACTGATCTGCCTCGCCCGGGAAGAGCGCAATGATGGTACCAACTTGGGCCAGTGAAGCAACGTCCTCCACAACTAGATTGAAGAACAAAAAGGACAGCAACTTGTCTGTTTCCCTTCCCCCAATTCCGCAGCGCTGTTCCCATCCCCCCAATAAACCAATAAAAATATTTTTTAAAAATAATAGATAAATAAATAAATAGTTTTTTAAAAGCAACATTGTTGCAACAAGTTCATTAACTTAATTGTCAACATTTGTACAATAGAATGTTCACCCTAGAATTCAAAGCTCTTAACTGGTATTCTACCAATCTAATTTGCCCGTTTTCTTATCAGATTTGCTTTTTTATTGGAGTGACAATGGTTGGTAAAGTTACATAGGTTTCAAGTGTAAAATTCTGTAATTCATCATCTATATATCTTATTTTGTGTTCACCACCCAGAGTGTGTTCTTCCATCACCGTATATTTGATCCCGTTTACCCTCACCTACAACTCCCCTTTCCTTACCCAGTGGTAACTACTAAACTCTTGTCTGTTTCTAGGAGTTTTTGTTTCATTGATTGTTTGTCTTATCATATTATATCCCACATGAGTGAAGTCATATGGTTCTCAATTTTTTCTATCTGACTTGTTTCACTTAGCAAAATAATCTCAGATCCATCCATGTTGTCAAAAATGGCAATATTTCATCTTTTCTTATGGCATAATTGTACATATACCACATATTTTTAATCTAATCAACTATCAAAGGACACTTTGGTTGTTTCCATGTGTTGGCCACCATAAACAATGCTGCAATGAACACCAGAGTGCATATATCTTCACAGGTAAATATTTTCAGATTTTTGGGTTATATATCCAGGAGAGGGATTTCTGGATCATATGGTAATTCTATTCTTAATTTTTTGAGGAACTTCCACGATGCCTTCCATAGTGGCTGCACCAATCTACATTCCCACCAACAGTGTATGAGGTTTTCTTTTTCTCCACAGCCTCTCCAACACTATTATTATTTGTCTTGCTAATGATAGCCATTTTAAGGGGTGTGAGGTGATACCTCACTGTGGTTTTGATTTACATTTCCTTAATAGCTAGTGAAGTTGAACAACTTTTCATAAATCTGTTGGCTTTTTGTATGTATTGTTGGGAGGAGTTATCGTTCATGTCCTCTGCCCATGTTTTCTATTTGGATTGTTTGTCTTTTTGTTGTTGAGTTGTATGAGGGTTTTATGTATTTGGATATTAGACCTTAATTGGAGACATTGTTTGCAAGTATCTTCTCCCATTCCGGTGGTTGCCTCTTTGTTTTGTTGATGGTTTCTTATGCTGTGCAGAAGCTTTTTAGTTTGGTATAGCCCAGTTCATTTACTTTAGGTTTTACTTGCATGCCTTTGAGGTCAAGTTTATAAAATCCTCTTTGAACCCAAAATCCATAGTTTATTACCTTTGCTTTCTTCTAAGCAACTTATTGTTTCAGGTCTTATGTTTAGGTGTTTGATCCATTTTGAGATAATTTGGGTATGTTGTTACAGATATGTGGCTTTCCAATTATCCTAGCACCACTTATTGAAGAGTGTATTTTTTCTCCATTGTATGTTTTTGGCTTTTTTGTCAAATATTATCTGCCCATATATATGTGGGTTTAGTTCTGGGTTTTGAAATATATTCCATAGGCCTGGGTGTCTGTCTTTCTGCCAATAAAATGATGTTTTGATTATTTTTGCTTTGTAATACAAGCTGAAGTCAAGGAGTAGAATACATCCAGATTTGTTCTTTCTTTCTTAGGATTGCTTTCATTATTTGGGGTCTTTTGTGATTCATACAAGTTTCATGATTCTTTTGTTCTATTTATTTAAAAAATGCCATTGGGATTTAGATGAGGATTGCATTAAA
This sequence comes from Hipposideros armiger, assembly GCF_001890085.2. Classification (NCBI taxonomy): domain Eukaryota; kingdom Metazoa; phylum Chordata; class Mammalia; order Chiroptera; family Hipposideridae; genus Hipposideros; species Hipposideros armiger. Next base: position 1,975,009 of record NW_017731631.1, read on the forward strand.
TCTGTATATTTATTTGGGTAATATGGCCATTTTAACTATGTTGATTTTTCTAAAAAATGAACACAGAATGTCTTCCCACGTCTTTGTGTCTTCTTCAATTTCTTTTAAAAATACCTTATAGTTTTCAGTGTATAAGTCCTTCACATCCTTGGTTAAATTATTCCTAGGTGTTTTATTATTTTTTTTGTTGCAGTTACAAAAGAAATTATTTTTTATTATTTCTTTTCCAAAATTTCATTGTTAGTATATAGAAATGCAATGAATTTTTGTACATTAATTTTGTAGCCAATAAATTTACTGTATTCCTTTATTGTTTCTAATAGCTTTTTGGTGGAGTTTTTAGGGTTTTCTGTATAAAGAATCATGTAATCTGCAAAAAGTGACAATTTCACTTCTTCATTCCCATTTCAGATGTCTTTTATTTCTTTGTCTTGCCTGATTGCTCTGGCTAGGACTTGCAACACTATGTTAAATAAAAGTGGTGATAGGGGTAAACCCTGTCTTGTTCCTGAATGTAGAGCAAAAGGTTCAGTTTTTCACCATTAATTATATTAGCTGAGGGTTTTTCTTATATGGCCTTTATTATGTTAAGGCATTTTACTTCTATACCCATTTTATTAAGTGTTTTAATAATGCATAAATGTTGTATCATGTCAAATGCTTTTTCTGTATCTATAGATATAATCATATGATTTTTGTATTTTATTTTGTTTATGTGGTGTATCACATTGATCAATTTGTGTATGTTGAACCATCCTTGTGACACTGGAATTAATCTTACTTTATCGTGATGTGTAATCTTTTAAATGCATTGTTGTATTCAATTTACTAGACTCTTGTTTAGGATTTTTGCATCAGTGTTCATCACAGATATTGCTCTGTAATATTTTTTTTCTTTTGTTATCCTTACCAGGTTTTGGCATCATGGTAATGTTGGCCTCATAAAATGAGTTAGAACTTATTGGCTCATCTTCAATTTTTGGGAAGAGTTTGAGGAGGACAGGTGTTAGATCCTCTTTGAATGTTTGGTGGAATTCACTAGTGAAGCCATCTGGTCCTGGACTTTTGCTTTAGGGTTAGGTTTTGGATGACTGGTTCAGTTTCCTTACTGTTGATTGGTCTATTTATATTTTCTACTTTTTTGTGTTTCAGACTAGGAAGGCTATATGTTTTTAAGAACTTGTCCATTTCTTCTAGGTTATTGAATTTAGTAGCATATAATCCTTCATAGTACTCTTGTATGATGCTTTGTATTTCTGTGGCATCTGTAGTAACTTCACTTTCATTTCTGATTTTGTTTATTTGTGTCTATCTCTTTTTATCTTTGTAAGTCTAGCCAAGGGTTTGTCAATTTTATTAGTCTTTCAAAGAAACAGTTCTTCATTGCATTAATTTTTTTCTATTGTTTTTTTGTTCTCTATTTTATTTAGTTCTGCTCAGATTTTTATTATTTTCTAACTTCAGCTGACTTTGGGTTTCATTTGTTCTTCTTTTTCTAGGTTTTTTTTAAGGTGTAATATTAGGTGGTTTATTTGGGATTTTTCTTGGTTCTTGAGATAGGCCGGTAATGATATATGAGGTCTTACAATTACATTCACAAACTCATCATAGTAAGTGCTACATATCTCATTGCTGAATATCACTACGATCACCTTTGAAGTACTCCCTTTGGGAAGCTATGCACTGACCTCAATGCCTAGTCCCCTTTTCAAAGCAATTTTGGAACTTTTTTTCTGAAATGGCCATCAGAGCTGTCGTCGTATTACCCTTGATGTCCTAAATGTCATCCAAATGTCTTCCTTTCAATAAGTCCTTTATGTTTGGGTAAAGAAAGAAGGCATTGAGTGCCAGATCAGGTGAGTAAGGAGGGTGTTTCAATACAGTTATTTGTTTACTGGCTAAAAACTCCCTCACAGACAGTGCCGTGTGAGCTGGTGCATTGTCATGATGCAAGAGCCATGAATTGTTGGCGAAATTTCAGGACATCTAACTTTTTCACACAGCCTTTTTCAGCACTTCCAAGTAGTAAACTTGGACTGTTTGTTCAGTTGGTGCTAATTCATAGTGAATCACCCCTCTGATATAAAAAAAAAAATAGCAACATTGTTGCAACAAGTTCACAAACTTAATTGTCAGACCTTGTATATTGATAAGTATTATGTCTTCTTGCTGTATTGCCTCCTTTCTCCGTATGAAATGTCCATCTTTGTCTCTTGTTACCTTTTTTATCCTCAAGTCTGCTTTATCAGATATAATTGTGGCTACATCTACTTTTCTCTGGATTCCATTTGGTTGGACTATCATTTTCCACCCTTTCTGCTGGGTCTGCATTTGTCCTTGTGGATGAGATGTGTCTCTTGGAGGCAGCATACAGTTGAGTTTTGTTTTTTACACAATCTCATACTCTGCTTCCTTTTATTGGAGTGTGCTGTCCATTTACATTAAGGTAATTATTGGCATAAGAGGATTTCCTATATCCACTCTATCTTTTGTTTTTTGGCAGCTAGGCGTCTCCATTGGTTTTTTTTTTTTTTGCTTTTTGTTGAGGTCTGCTTTTTAGTGTGGTGGTATTCATGACTTTTTTTCTGTTTTTTTTTCTTTTTTATGTTGTGTCTCATTGTGGTTTTTTGTTTTGTTATTTTTGAGTAGTTACCATTGTTTATGTAAAAGAAAGTTTCATATATCTCTTTTGAAGATTCAGACCTTTACTCTCTTTGCTTTTATGTTCTTGTTATCACAAGGAATCCTTATTTATTCTGTGAATTGATTTCTGAGTTGCAGTAGCAAGTTGTCTTTTTCTTGTCTTTTTCCATTTTCTAATATTTTTATCTTCTTTACCCTTTATGTTATGTTTAACTGTATATTGCCCTATTTTGTGTAGGAGTTGCCATTTACTGCTTTTGTCTGTCTGTAAGTAATTTTGCTCATGGTTCATATTCTTTTGATTTTTTGTTTCAGGTCAAATAGCCTCCTTCAGTATTTCCTGCAATTCAGGTCATGTGTTAGAAAATTTTCTGAGGTTCAGTATGTCTGGAAGTGTATTTATTCCTCCCTAATATTTAAAGGATAACATTGCTGGATATATTATTCTTGGCTGATAATTTCTCTCTTTCAATAGTTTGAATATTTGATTCCAGGTTTGTAGGGTTTCTGCTTAAAAATCTGATGATAACCTAATGGGCTTTCCCTTACAGGTTAGTGATTTCTCCCCCTCCCCTCCCCATGGCTGCTTTGAGAATTCTTTCTTTGTCATTAATTTTTGGCAGCTTCAATATAATGTGCCTTGGAGAAGGCCTGTTGGGATTGAGATAATTAGGTGTTCTGTCTGCTTCTTGGATTCGAGGATCCAGTTCTTTCCACAGGTTTGTGAAGTTCTCCTCAACTATTTATTTTAGTAGAATCTTTTTAGCCCTTCTCCCTCTCTTCTCTTTCTGATATAACCATTAATCTTATATGGCTCTTTTCAATGGAATCAGATACTTCTGGTAGATTGCTTTAATTTCTTTTAACTCTCAAAAATCTCTTTTCTTTCATCTGTGTTATTTCCAGATTTTTATCTTTAATATCACTAATTCTTTCCTCCATCTAGTCAGCTCTAATTCTTAAGTTGGCTATTTCATTCTTAATTTCTTTTATTGAGTTCTTTATCTCCAGCATTGTTTTTCCATTTCAATCTCTTTGGCATAATGTTCATTTTGTGGGTTGATTTTGTTTCTGAATTCATTAAGCAGCCTATTTGTGTTTTCTTGCATCTCGTTGAGTTTTTTCAAAACAGTTATCTTGAATTCTCTGTCATTTAAGTCAAATGTTTCAATGTCTTTAAGTTCATTTTCTGGAGATTTTTCATTTTCTTTCCTAGCTGCCTTGCTACCTAGGTTATTCGTGGCAATTAGTGAATTATTATTTCTCTTCCTGTGCATGTACAGGAGTGGGTTCTGCAGCAGGTTAATATGAAGAGGTCTTTCTTTTGCTTTCCAGTAGGTGTTGCTGGAATGTTTTATTTTCACTCCTGCTACAGCCTTTTAGTCCCTCTCATACTGTTGCATTTTATTTTCTCTAGTGCTGTTCTGGCTTCTCATGTGATGGGGGTTTCCTGGAAGGTGGGTTTCTCCTTTGTAATCAGGTGGTCTGGGTCTCAGGGCATTGTCCCAGTGGGAGGATGTGGTGGGCAATGGAGTTCTGAGCTTCTGAAACCCCATGACGCCCCTGCAGCCTGATGTAGAGCCTGCATATCTCAGCAACTCTGGTTGCCCCCTTAGGGATCCACCCTGAAAGGTAGGGGCAAGGTGGGCTTTGAGAGGTGGCTGGTGCATTTTTGGCTCTGAGCAATGGTGACTACCAGCCCAGAGCTGTCTTGTCCCTAAAGCTCTTTCTCAATTGCCAGTATTAGTTGCTGTGTGCATCTGTGGCTGCAGCTCTGGAACTGTTTCTCCAGTTTTCAGGGCTGTAGATATTCTGTTCTTTAATCTGACACTGCTACCATTTCTTCTGGAGCCTACTTCTAACACTGGGAGGGTGGGGAGACCTCTGGGTAGTTGGGGGAGAATTGGCCAAACTCCTTGTCATAGTTTTCTGTTTTCTGCCTGATAGTAAGGGCTTAAACCACAGTTCTCAACCTTCTGTATTTGGTCTTTGTTCTGAGGTCTCTGCCCCAAACACTGGGTTCAGTTGTATTATATGCTGATCCATCAGGCAGGACTGTGGGCCACAGGGAGTGAGCCTGTAGCCTGGATTCTTCCCTCTCCTGAGACTGCAATGAGCTCCAGACTGGTTCCTGTGGCCTGCATTCTATGTCTCTGCACTTCCCCTTTCCTCTTCCCTGGCTCACCAGATTTGTCCACCTTCAGATGATCCGATGTATGGATTTCTCAGATGTGCTTATGTGTTGCTTAGGTTATCCCTTGTTGAAATACTCCTCACACTGCCATGTTTGTGATGTAAGTCCCAGACTTGTTTTGTGTTATCCACCTCATGAATCCTACTATCCATCCAAAATTGACTTCTTGCATATCTTGGACACATCCATGACTCTAGTCATGCTGCTTTCTTCTGATGAAAATGTCCTATTTTTCTTACTTGTTTGCTAAAATTCTTCCAACCTTATGTTAAATATCATCTCTTCCTTTCATGTCTTTCCTAAGAGATACATAAGACAAATACCCACATAAATGGCTTTCATGCCAGGTAAAATGAGATAAGCTATGTCTCACACCAAAGTAAATCCCAAATGACTGTGGAAAGCAAAGCTCTCTGAGGGCAATAAATGTGCCTGTCTTGTTGTCCATTGTCTGCCCAATTCCTAGCATAGCTTCCGACATAGTAGATTCTAAATTAGAATGTGATAAATAAATACTGAATGACCTAGAGAAGAGGAAGATCATACTCCATATCATATGCTTCTTGGAGAAAAGAATTTCTTTTTAAATTTATGATCATGTCCCTTGTAGCCCTAAATAGTTGATTATGAAGAACTGTTTGTTAAATTTAATGAAAAATGTAGCATCCTATGAAAAGTTTCATTACTTGAATACTGATTATATTTTAATTTAGTTTGTAATGGGCCAGTGCTATTAACAAGATGTAGGTCTGGGGCAAAATGATATATTGTTATTTTACTGACAGATTTAGGGAGGATAATGTCAAAAGAGGCCAATCTGAGGGTTTCATGGAGCTAATTAAAGTCTCCACATAAAGAAGGTTGACTGAAAAACACATAAAGGTTAAATAAAGTTTTCAGCAAGATGATCAATCCAGTGAAACATTAGTTTTTAGTGTTTGCCACCTATAAATCATTTCAATCAGTTGTTTTTTTAACAGAGTTAGAATAGTTTTATCTTGTGCCTTCTGGACCCTGCAATTTGGTCTAACTATTGTAAAAACAATGAGACAACAATAAGAGTTTCATTGTGGAGGAGGTAAAAACATATATTTTTTGACATTGTTGTTAGTTGAACTTCAGTTGTCTCTTTTTGTTTCCTATACAGGTGCACAAGGCTATTGTTCTTATTCTTGCACGGTACTCCATGCTAGGCAGCAGACCCTCCATGATTTGGGCCTTTCCCCATATACTCTTTCCAAATCCAAACTGACATAGTCCCAGGTTCTCAGAATCCAATGTGAAAAAAGTAAGTCAAGATGATAAGTGGTTGCCTCTGGCTTCCAGTGTGACATACTTGCATTTTGATGGGTTTCTAAAACAAAGACTTTACTCAACAGAAAACCTTAATCAGAGAGGTTTTAAGTGCTAAGGCAGGCTAGGACAAATCAGGACCCTTCAGAGTACCCCATCTGACTCTGAGTTTTTGAGGACCAAATCAGTTACATTAGCCAAGACTCTCAGGTGAAAAATTGACATGTGCACTTGTCATTGGATTATTTGGGAATATATTTAAAGCACTTGGAAGTCATCAAAGACAAGTACTATTACTTGGAGTTAGAGGAGGTAGCTTCAAAGCAATAATGCAGAAAACCCACTTAATCCAGAAGGTGGTAAGCATATGGAGCTCATTACTTTAGGAAGTAATGCAGTCAGAAAATGTCAAGAAGGGGTGAGAGAAATTTTTGCATTCTAGATCCAAGGAAAGGTACATATATAGTGGGTCTAACCCTCACCTTCTTAAAGAATATTGTAGGTGACATCCTCTTATAGGGTTCCTATTTGGCTGGATAATAGAACCACAAATAGCATTTCTGATATTCTCATATTAATTCTTTTGGAAACTCCATTCCTTTTCTTCCTCTTGCCTTTTAATCTACCCTCTTTTCTTCTCTTTCCTCCTTTGTCTTCCAAATCCAGAGACATTTCAAACATTTTCTCTCCCCATCAGTCCTAGAATTCTGAGCACCTACAGCAGCACTTGTTCAATATGGTAGCCAGTAGATACTTATGATTAATTAAATTCAAATTTAAATTAATTTATTTTTTAAAATAATAGTTAAGCTCCTTAATTGCACCAGAAAAATTTCAAGAGCTCAATCGTCCCATATCTTTAGTGGCTAAGCTACTACAGCTCAGATAAAGGATATTTCTATTGTTACAGAAACTTCCATTGGACAGCACTGACCTCTGTTTCCATTTTTCTCTCTCCCAAAGGCCTAGACATTAATAAATTTGACAATAGAAATAGTTACAATGCATACTATACCAGGTACTGCACTCAGCTCTTTACATATGTAATGCTATTTAATTCTATCAAAATTCTTATGAGTTTGATACCATGCTTATCTTCATTTTATAAATGAGGAAAACAAGTCTCAGAGAGATTAAATAACTTGTTTAATGCCATACAGCTAGTAACTGGAAGAGCTGAGTCTGGAACCCAAGCCTGATTTTCAAAGCCCATGCTCGTAACTACCCAACTAGACTGTCTCCCATCAATTCTTCATTCTTCCTCTCAAGTTCATCTTGTCATCACCCACAAAGAGATGACATTGCTTGTGTAAACATCCTGGCATCCATCATGTTGTGGGCTCGGCAGATTCAAGTTGAACATCCCTTTTCTCTCACCTACTACATAGCTGTCTCTTCTTACTCACTTCCCCACTTTTCCTTTCCTATTCTGAAAGATACATATTGTGAGGAATACTGATGAATTACTGATTTGTCTTTTAAAGTGAACTACACATGCAAACATTGCTCTAGATCCAACTGCTTTTTCTCTAGAACTGTCTATGAGCAAATGTTGGAGAAAAGACAGGTAAAATAGAACTCCTCCTGACAACAATAAGTGTCAGTGTTTGAGAAGAGAAAATGTAGTATTTTTTAAGACTATAAGAACCCTAAACACCTTCCTACCCAAACCCAGCCCAACTCTATGATCTACTTTGTACTCTAAAACTAGGGGGGAAATGTCTGTACTTGTCTCCATAATCCATCTGTCTATATTCATCTGTATATCTGTACTTTCAGTATATTCTTAAGCATCCCATAATATTGCACAATGGATATTTCACTCATAAACTTATCTCAAGTATTCCATAAACTACTGTTCTATGGATATTGCTATGCAAGATGTTAAATTGTGTTATATAAGGAAAAAAGTCTTTAATTATCAAATGTGCTTGGGAATTACTGGATCAAAAATGCTAAGCAGATTTTTTTTAAGGTGGGACTTCTCAAAGTCTTGACGTAAATTAAGATAAGCTTGCTCAAACTCATTTAATCCCTACCACAGTTTACATACCCTACAAAAGCTTGCCCTGCCTTCCTTTTCAACATCATCTTGCTAGAGTGCAAAAGGCCTGGCTGCTCACAACACAAAAGCCAAAACTTGAAAGACGAGATTGGTGGAAAGAAAATCAGGTTTATTCTAAAATGCCATCATTAAGGGAAGACGGTTGACTCCCTGTCACAAAGACTGCGTTCCCACTCATAATACTACCAAAAGGTTTTATAGGCAGGCAAGGAGAGGCACACACTAGAAAAATGAGAAGTTGGTCAGGCAACTCCTGGGGGAAAAAAAACGAAACAAAAGGAAACAAAAAACACTTCCCAGATGCTAATGTGCCTCAGGGTCAGAAATGGATCCTATACAGATGCAAATACCTCTCCCAAATCACTGGGTCAGGCATGCACTCAGCCAGCCAGAAGTAAACAGAATCATTGAAACTGGCAAGTGTGCACAATAAATGCATAGGAAACAGAGTCATTAAGGTTTGGAGGGAGAGAAGCAAAGCAAAGAAAAAAAAACCTTTATAAAAGTCTCAAACCAACCCATACTGTCAAATTAATTACATCAGAGGTTTAAATCTCAAAATAGAAGGTATAAGGTCACCTTTACAATCTGAGACCCCTCTTTCCCTTAACGCTCTGCTCTAACCACTTCAGCTTCCTTGCTGTTCCTGAACACACTAAATTCTTTCTTGCCTCAGGGCATTTCAGATCACTACCTCCTTGGAGAGCCCTTCCTTGAGGATTCTATCTAAAGTTGTTCCAACACATCTTCCTGCCATGCTCAAACTCATCACTTTGTTTTATTTAATGCAAAACATTTGTTATCTAAGATTATCTTATTCATTTATTCATTGTCTTGTGTATTTTTTGTCTCTCTAATTAGGATGTTAGCTCCATTAAGCAGGAACCATATTTGCCTTACTTACTATTCTATCTCCTGATCCTACAATAGTGCTTGAAACACAGAGGGTGATCAATAAACATTTGCTAAATTCAAATTGTAAATAGTTATTTAAATTGTAAATAATTGAAATTATTAACATTGCTTGAAATTATAATGTTCACCTATGTAGAAAATATGATATAAAAATTTCCAAAAACTAGTTTGAGCGTACAATTTTCTCTCAACACACACCTAAAATGAACTCTGAACTCATGCTCCAAGGTACACAAATTGGAAAATGATGATCAAATATTTTTTGAGGATTTACTTTTTCAATTTTGGGGATTAATAATGTCTTGTAAAATTGATAAGTACCTGAACAATTTTGACCAACAAGCAGTCACAGTTCCTATCCAAGAATAAAAGCCAGTGATGTATTTGCTTTCTTCCCACTTTTCCACGCTATGCCCAATAGAAGGCTTACATAAAGTTTCTCCACAGAAAGTTAGCAGAAAGATTTTTTAAAAAGTAAAGGAAGATAGCAATAAATAGCTTTTTTCCGGGGGCGAGCTGGTAACAGATTCTATTAGGGACAAGGAAGCAAAATCAGAAGGGTCACTCTACTTGCTCAAAATGTCAGTGAAATGAAGTAGCAATGCAGAGCATCCCTACCTGCAGGCACTTAGGAGGAGACTGTAACTAACAGGAATAACAAGCCAACACACCAACAGTTTTAATTTCATCTTGTGAACAGAAGGTGGCCAGACAGATGCCTGGTCCAATGTGATAATTACCAGTGTCTGTTTGGAATATAAATTATCTTGTCTTTTGCTTCATTTTATTTCCCAGTAAATGGGTTTAAAGAGCTATCTTTGAGATTTTAGTTAGGCTTTCTGCTTTTCTGCCAAAGACACTAATTAAATATTTAATGAAATTCTGCAAGTTGACTTTTAATTATGATATGCAAGCAGGATGCTTAGTCATAAGTCAGGACAAAACATATTAATTCAATGAGAAGGGTCTCTGACTGAATGTCATTTCAAAGATAATGCTAATATTATTTTTTAAAAGGAGGGGGTCAGATGGTAGAAATTATAGGACAGTGATATTGATATCAATCCTCAGCAGAAATCTTTAGTGAATTCATAAAAAAATGGGTTGCAAACACTAAGAAAATGCAGTGGTGATCACAAAAGCCCAGTATGGCTTCACTAAAGGTTGGGTTATGACAAGTGAATTCCATTTCATTTGTTTAATAACAAGCAAAGTGATTGCATGTGGGCTCTAACATTAGACTTCAGGTTTAAAATCATAGCTCTACCATTTTTAGCTGTGGAATCTCAAGCAATTGACATCATGTCTCAGTTCTCCAGTTTTCTGAGCTATACAATCAAAATAGAAGTAGCTTAATTTCATAGGATTGTTATGAGGTTAAGATGTGCCTATATATGTAAAAGTTTTGGAACAACATCTAAGGACTTTAGAGCATTATCTAATAATTGATGAATAAGTATTAGCTATTACTATTTGGGTGCCTGGAATGTGAGCAGTATGGCAATAGTTGTAAATGGTTCCATAGTTAGTTGAATAACTCCAGTGCAAACATACTAATTAATGAATTAATGTCAATCAGGAAAGAAATTTCTAATGTTCTGTTCATCATTTTAATCAAGGAAATGGCTGAATGTGTAGACAGCATGACTATTAACTCAGTAGATGTTAAAAGTTTTTAAAAGATGGGGTGAAAATTATAATAATAGCTCATTTAATAAAGTGTAAATTTCAAGTCCTAACTCTTGGGTTTCAAACCAATAGTACAAATGTAGGATGCAGAATATCTGGTCTAACAGAAGATTTAAAAATTTATTAGTGTCAGATGTACAAAACAACATAGTGATTAGACATTTATACACCTCACAAAATGATAACCTCAATAAGTCCATTATCCATCTGACACAGAATCCCAGAGGATTATTTGACTGTATGCTCAGTATGAATCCACATTGATCAGCCATGCTAATGGGGACTTAGGTTACACTGATAAAAATGTACTACACAGAACAAGAGAGGTGCATTGGCTCAGCCTGTCCTTTGTTAACATTTGGTTCTGATGTCATATTTTAAAAAACATTTGACCACTGGTCAACATTTTTTGATGATAGAAACTATGTTTTAGTCATTGTTGTATTTCTAATACATAGCATAGTGCTTAGATGTTAGAGGTGCTCAGTGCTTAGATGTTAGAGGTGCTCGTGAAATGTTTGATGAATTTTTTTAAATGAATAACCAAATATAGCACATCCATAAAATATGACCAAGATAATGAAAAGGCCATAGACTATGTGACATAAGAAAGTTTTGAAAACATTGAAGCTGTTAAGCCTGGGGGTACATGATAAGCTATCTTCAGATATTGTTATGTAGAAGAAGTATTAGACTTTTTCTGTGTAATCTGAGGTAAGTTTTAAAACTAACAGATTTCAACTAAATTTGATAAAATTTGTATGATGCTTCATAGTTTATTGAGTAATTTATCATACACCATTTCATATGATTTCTCTTTTTATACCTACCTTATGAGGTAGTTACTACTGGGATTTTACCCTAATATAATGGAAAATAGTACTAGTTAACACTTATATTGTGCTTACTATGTGCCAACCACTTAGCACATATAAACTCATT
>NW_017731631.1:1987324-1996414 GCF_001890085.2 Hipposideros armiger
TTTCATATTATCACATTCCTACAGAAAAGGAAATTGAGTTGCAGACAAATCAAGTGGTTTTCTTAAGACCATACAGCTAAAAAGTGGCAGTCAGGATCTAAATTCTGAGTAATGATCTGGTGCTTTTTCCACTACCACTAGATGTTTCTCTTATTGGATGAAATTTGGACCTTTTAGAGCTATTCAACAGTGTGATCAGGTACAGAGGTTGGAGACCTAACCATGAGACAGGCTGTGGAGGGGGGTGCCTACATAGAGAGTAAAAGGTACTTCAATGATCTTCAAGGTTTATCCCAAGTCAAAGTTTTACGAGTCTATGAACATAATATTTCAGGAAGTGTAGGGGGAGCCTATTGAGGAGGGGAAAAAGATGATGAGGGCCGGTCAGACAAGGAAGTGCTTCTCAAAATGCGGTGCTCAGAATATCTGTGTCAGAGTAATCTAAGTAATTATTTTCTATTGCAGATTTACAGGTTTCTCCTGACTTACTGAACCTATTTTGTGTGTAGGACAAACATACCAAGTTATCCTTGTTGACACAAAATTTGAGAACCACTGATTTAGAGTTGACCACAGACATTTTGGCGAGAATATTCAAAATCATGATAAGGAAAAAACCAAAAAACAAAACAAAACTGGTTTTAAGGAAAAGAGTCATATGAAAAGGATTTTTGGTTAAGAAGTTCACTGTAGATATAATGAGAAAGATGGGCAAGAGAGTGGTGAAAATGGAGGTGGGAGGAATAGACAGGTGTCTATTTTAGTAATCCAGGCAAGCTATATTTCCAATCACAGAATAGTAGTTATAAGTAGGGTGTTAATAGTCTCAGATTAGTATTGTGGCCAGAGTCTCTAAAATCCCTGGTTCTTGCCCATTTAGTGACCCATCCCTTCTTGCAGGGTTCTGTATCAAGAAATCCATGTGCAAAGAAAAGTAACCAAATGGGAATCTAATTACTACTTCATTAATACCTGAGCCAGAACGCAATAATCTTTGAGTAAAACTAAATGGGATGAAAAGGCTTAAGATGGAGGCTCAGTAGAGTCTCTGACTCACCTCCACTTCCTAATCTTAATCTTGGGAGCTTTGGAATTAGACGTGCCTGCTTGGGGCAGGGGGATAAGTAGAGAGTGAATGTGAGAGAGAAGCCAGATTTCAAGCATGGTCCTAAGCCCATTGATCCAATTGGCTACATGGAGTGGCATACAGAAAAGACAAAAAGAATGCCTAGTTTTTTCATGAGGAAGAAAGGTTTTGAGAAAGAGGAAGGTATGGGAGAAGAGGAAAACTTGAATCTTCATCAACAATATAGACCTTTTTCTAGAACTACAAGTAAGAGAGTGTTCTGAATAGACTCTGGAACAATAACTATATCCACTATTCAAATGTGACACAAGCTATGTTTCAGGCTTTGACTGATAAGCATATCATAACCCCTCTTCCCTTGTGGGGGTACTGCTAAACAAACAGACAAGAGGCAGAAGTTTGGAGAGAAGGGTAGAATTTCCCTTTACAACACTCAGAACAAAGCAGCTTTTATTGTATAGTGACAGTATGTTCGCTAGTTCCTGGCCATGGTTCTAGCAGAAGGCATCAGGAAGAAAGCAGGGGTGTTGTTTAGAGAATGTGGATAGATGCTTTAGAGCCAGTATCTCACTAGAGAAAAAAAAGAGTCTGTCTACTGAGTTCCTGAAGAAGTATTTCCAATCATTATCTTGTGGAACAAGAATAAATCAGTAGCTATGCTACATGACCTCTTCAACCATAATTTTGCATTCCTTTTCACCAAATTCAACCACTGTGAGAAATCATGATGCAGGTCCAAGTCAATTGTCCCTGCAGTGACATTACAGAAAACGTCCCTCTCTGTTCCCTTTACACTTTGCCATCTGTTGACTAAAATAAATCACTTTTTACCAGAGAGAATATCTCAATCTCATGTTTCTTTTGTGAACTTGGCTGCAGTGGTTTGGTGCTGCATCCAAATTCAAACCCCAATCCAAATTCCACCAATAAATTGTCTTTCTTGAGAAAGAAGTCATCTCAAGAATTAGCCTTGGAATCACTGCAGCCTAATCAGCTTGTCTTCCCTTAGTGCCACATATTCTGGTCTCTGGCAAGCATTCATTCTGTGGGACATCCTGTAAAACTCATGATGCCATCTCCATTGAACTCTTGCTTATAAGAAGAAAATAGGGGGCCATAGAAAAATTATTTTTAAATTGAATTTAAGTAGTTTTGCCACATTTTAAATGTCAGACAGAACTGTTCCACAGTACAAATCTGCCAAGTCTATGCAGGCGGCTGTTTTCAATAGGACTGTTTGTGCCTTATTGTACTAATCTTTTTTTAAACACACACCTTGCTGGAAAAGGCCAAGAACACCCACACAAGCAGTGGGCACTGTTACTTTTTTCTTTCTCCAAGTGGATGAATAGGCTTTTATGCCATTTGGTGTGTTGCACTGTGAAGTGTTTCCCAATCATTTTCTTTCCTTGATGGACATTGAGCCTTCCTGGGACACAGCAAGCAATAGTCCCTGTACTCTCCCACATGGCCATCCACTCCTCCAGCCATCTGCTCATCTATCTGCCTCCTTTTGATCACCCCCTCTCTTCCCCACATAGACTAGATCTTCAATTCAAGAATGATCAGAAATTACATGCAGTGAATAAGTGTGGGGGTTGTCTGGTGAATTGTTTGTTTTTTTCAACCATGAATACTGAAAATCTTATCATGTACACTTTTTCACCTTAGCAAGGTGCAGTGTAGTTACCAACAGTGAAGTGACCTTTGATAATTTGTAAAGTCTTTAAGACAGTATCTGACCCTTAGTAAGGCAGTATGCCTGTTGGTTTAGAACTCAGAATCTGGAATCAAACGATGTAGGTTCTGGCTCCTCCACTTACTAGATATGTAATCCCAGAAAAGTTACATAATGTCTGTGAGACTCAGTTTTTTCATCTGTAAAATGGAGCTAATAATACCTACCTCACTGTGTTATTATGACAATTAAATGACATATATGTCAATTGCCTAGCAGTGTCTTCCATATAACAGATAAACACTTTTTGTATACTGTTGTATAATGTTTTTAGTAACTGTAAGTGTTCAATTAAATGTTAGCTGTAAGCAACATTACTTATTACTTAATTCTATTACTCTTGAAGATCTGTGTCATCATTCTGTCAATCAGTGCCCACTGATTCTGCATCTATAATCTTAGACAGTCAACAAATATGTGGGGATTCTACTTTTATATAAAAGTTTATCTGGGATAGTACAGAGAATGTTGACATATTGCAACTCCTAAATGAGCTTTCAGTGTACTTGGGTAGATAAAATATTTGCACCAACAAATAAATCTAATAGTCATAATATTAAAGTACCAGACATGTGATATAGATGCAGTAAGAGATTGGAGTTCAGGGAAAATGAATATTCACATGGGCTGGGCTGAAGATTGACCTATGGGCTATGACTAACAAAATGAAAAAGGACAATAATGCTGATGACATATCCAATTTTTTGGAATGCTAATATGGGCTAGATTCCTTACATGTATTATCTCATTTAACCCACATAATATTCCTAAAAAGTAGGTGAAAAACTAAGGTTTACAGAAACGAAGAAACTTAGCCTAGAGGCATATGACTGTTAAATGGCAGAACCAGGACTTAAGCCCTGGACTTTTCACATTCTAGAAGAGGAGCAGCCTGAGACCATCAGGCAGGGGAAGTGAGGCAAGCAAAGGCACATAAGAACTGGTGTTTAGGGACCAATTAAAGGAACACCTGACTGGTATGGAGGATCTATGTGTAGGAAGAAAGGAAGATGAGCCTGGAAAGTTAAACTGGGGCCTGGTTGTGAAAGTCCACATAAGTCAGTCTAAGATCAGTCTGACACCAAGAAAAGGAGACAGGGATCAATTTGTATGGTGTTAAGACATCTCTTGTGAGTGGTCTCTGACTAAATCTTTAATTTGGGTGTTGGTTTTGTTTCTTTCCTTTCCTTAGACAGGAAATGATATTAATAATGCCATTTGTTTGAAGTTTTGAGGTGTATTTTGTTTATTTAGGGGTCCCCTGAGAAAGTGTGTACATGTGGAAAGCAAGAGAGATTCAAACAGCTCAATATCCCTTGACCTACTAAAGATATTTACTAAGGATATTTCTGTAATGCACCAAAACATATTTGTACCCAGTCTGGGATCTGGTGGTGCCTGCCTCTCAGTATATGTTGGTGAGATGAAGCAAGTGTCATCATGAAAATGATTTGGACGTCTTCTGATGAATAAAGAACCACAGGATCTTTTCTAACATATTGTTTAAAAACTTGACAAAATGCCACATGTATAACATAAATAGTTCCTAATTTGCAAAAGAGTTGACTTCCAACAGTTCATTTATCAAACAAGTTTTCATAACTGGGGACACCCTGTACTTTGAAAACAATGTTATATAAAATGGTACTTGATTTCTCTCTACCATGGAAGCAATGATTCTTTTTGGTCAGCTTATATACCTTAGGAATTTGATAGCTGGCAGTAATTATGCTTTCAAAGGTCTAAAAGGGGCACCAGTCAGAAGATGTTGGTCTGGACAATAGGTGAAGTTGTACTCTTCTCATGTAATATACTATTGTCCATTTATTAAAAAAAAATAAAAGACTTTTAGTGAAATTCCTGGTTGCGTAAAGATAGATCCAAATACTCCGAGCTGTGTAGGTAAACAGCTTCAGCAGGTCAATGTGATGAGATGCTTTTTTAGAGTAATTTNCAAAGCATCATACAATAATATTATGGATTATGTAACACAAAACTCAATAACATAGAAAAAATGGACAAGTTCTTAGAATCATATAACCTCCCTAAACTGAATCAATAAAAACTGGAAAATCTAAATAGAATGATCAACAGTAAGAAAATTGAATCAGTCATCCAAAACCTTCCCAAAGTAAAAGTCCAGGACCAGATGGCTTCACTGGTTAATTCTACCAAATATTCAAAGAGGATGTAATACCTGTCCTACTCAAATGCTTCCAAAAAGTTGAAGAAGAGATAATGTATCCAAACTCATTTTATGAAGCCAACATTACTCTCATACCAAAACCTGGTAAAGTTAACACACACACACACACACACACACACACACACACACAAATAAAATTACAGGCCCATAGATCTTATGAATACAAATGCAACAAAATTTTAGCAAATTGAGTACAATAATGCAGTAAAAGATTATACATCATGATCAAGTGGACTCCATCCCAGGGACACAAGGATAGTACAAAGTACACAAATCAATTAATGTGATACATCACATAAACAAAATATAAAAGTCATAAGATTATATCAGTAGAAGCAGAGTAAGCATTTGACAAGTTACAATATCCATTTATGATTAAAAAACGTAACAAAATGGGTATAGAAGGAAAATATCTTTTTTTAAGGTTTTATTGGGGGATTTAGGGGAGGGGAACAGCTATGGGGAATCGGGGAAGGGGAACAGAAAAGTTGCTCTCTTTTTTGTTCTTCATTCTAGTTGTGGAGGATGTCTCTTCACTGGCCCATGTTGGTATTATTATTATTCGCTCTTCCCAGGTGAGGCAGTTGCTCACTGGACCGTGGCTCAAGGCAGCTCACAAAAGCGCACGCCAGCTGCCGGCCAGCCCCTCTGTAGCCTACGCCATTACCAGTGACTCATGACAGACCAGCTCCAGGTCGAGCTGTTATTCACCATCTTAGCTGTAGAGGGCACAGCATCACTGGCCCGCATGTGGGATCCGAACCACTACCCTGCTGCTCAGAGCTGGTGTCCCATGCCAACTCTTAACCAACGTGCCACTCAGCCGGCCCTAGAAGGAAAATATCTTAACATAATAAATGCCATATGTTACAAACCCTCAGCTAATATCATAATTAATGGTGAAAACTGAAGGCTTTTGCCCTATGTTCAGGACCAAGACAGGGATGTCCCCTATCACAACTGCTTTTCAACACAGTATTAGAAGTACTAACCAAAACAATCCGGAAAGAGAAAGAAATAAAAGGGATCCAAATTAGGAATGAAGAAGTTTAATCTTCACTTTTTGCAGAGGACATGTTTCTTTATATAGAAAACCCTAAAGACTCCACCACAAAGCTATTAGAATCAATAAATTAATACAGTAAGGTTGATGGCTACAAAATCAATGTACAAAAATCCATTGCTTTCCTATATACTAAAAACTAAATTTCNCTCATATTACCATTTTAATCCTCAAAACCATTCCATATCAATTATCATTTCCATTTTACATTTGTAGAAACTACAGTTTGGAATATTTAGCTGATGTGCTCAAAGTCACAGAGCAGAGACTTGAACCTAAATGTTTGGACTTCAGAGCTTATTTCACAGAGTCAGAAGACTTGGCTTCTATTTTTTTATGCCTCTTTATAAGAGCTATTAATTTCATAAATCATTCTTCCCTAGGGCAAGGCCCAGTAATGGTAGCTACTTAAACCAGAGTAGAAATGACAGACCACTACATTTAGAAACTGTTGTAGAAGTTTAGTTGATTTTGGAGGTAAGTTGAGAGCCAAGAACCCCAAACAGTAGAGACATGGTCCTATAGAACTCAGTGGGTTAAAAATGGCTCCATAGAATTTAGACTGGGTAATCACTATATTCTACTCACAATAGATCAGGAGAAGTCAGGCCAGAGCAATTATACTGAATTCCAGGTTCACCTTTTACTAGCTGTGTAACTTTGGGCAAGTCACTTAATATTTCTGATCCATATATTTACCATCTATAAAATGATGGTAATATTAAATACCTTATATGGTTGCTGTGAGGGTTACATAAGACAAATACGTAATGCATGCAAAATGCTCTTTGCAATATCTGGCATACAAGAATGTATTAATAAATGATAGATATAATTATTACTGCTACCACTACTAATAATAAGTATGTAAGTGTAATATGTATATAATAATAATAAGCTATTAATGTTATAATAAGTATACAGACCCTTGAAGTACTTCAATGAAATTTCTCAGGATCCGACAATTTTAAAAATTGATTCAGACACGTTAAAGAAAGCAGTGGATGGTATATGCGGTGTGGAGTCAGTCTACTCAGGTCTGATATTTTAATATTACACTTGTAGATGTTGTGACCTTGAGCAACTTGCTTAACTATTTTGAATCTCATTACTCCTCTGTCAAAGTGGTCTATCAGTCAGTGTTCTCCAGAGAAACAGAACCAGCAATATACATATACATTTCAAAGAATCAGTTTACTTAATTGTAGGGGCTGGCACATCTGAAATCTGAAGAACAGGCTGGCAGGTTGAAAACTCAGGCAGAAGTTACTGCAGTCTTGAGGCAGCACTTCTTCTCTGTGAAGACTCAGTTTTGCTTTTAAGGCCTTCCAACTGATTGGATGAGGCTCACCCACATTATCAAGAATAATCTCTTTTACTTAAAGTCAACTGATTGTGTATGTTAACCACATCTCCAAAATATACAGTAACATCTAGATTAGTGTTTGAATAAGTGGATACTACAGTGTAGTCAGGCTGAGACATATAACTAACCATCACAAGTGAATAATAACAGAATCTGTTTCATAGGTTCATTGAAAGGTTTAAATGAAATAATCCATGTAGAGAATTCTACACAATTCTTGCCACATAACAAGCACTGAAAACAATATTACAATAGTATAGGTTCTCCACTTATGACTATTGAAAGCAATGACACACAGCAGTGCTGTGAGAGTGGGGGTGGCTTCTTGAGTTTCTGTTGGCCAACGCCTAATATCTTATGTGTTGGGCTCTGGTTAATGAGGGCAAGTGTGGTTCTAGTTTCCTGGCTAAAAGAGCATCATGTCAGCATATTTATTGTTATCCAGGCACAGAATAGGTAACAACCTGAAATGTCTAGAACTGAGCTGAGGCTGGATTGGCAAGGAGATGACACTGCTAATTGGTTGGGATGGGAGAGAGCAGTAAAAGAGGATGGGTTCTATAAATCTAAGTGGCAGTAAGGTCAGCAGGGGCATGTGTAGTGATTTTGGTGTGCTACTCAGCAGAAGCAATGTCCTTTGACACACTTCCTGAAGCTATCTCCCTGATCTGAGCTTCCATCCTCTCCCACATGTTCAAGGGTAATAATCTCCTTACTGGTCTTCTGCCTGTTCCCATTGCCCCCTTCAAGCTGTTATTCACATAGCAGCCAGAGTTGTGTTGTTATGCTGTAAGTCATCTCTTGTCACTTATTTGCTCAAAACTCACATGATTAAACATCTCATTTATAATAAAATCCAAAGTCTTCACAATAGACTATGATTGGGACTCTAGTTTCTTATTTCACCCCTTTGTTACTCTCCCTTTAGTTCACACTAGTTCAGCCGCACTGGCCTCTTTGCTGTTCCTTGAATATACCAAGCACACCCCTACTCCAAGATTTTTTCCCTGGCTGTATTCTTTGCCTGGAAGACTCTTCCCCTCAGATATCCACATAGCTCACTCCCTGATCTGCTTCAGGTCTTTGCTCAAATACCACATTATTAGTGAGGCCAACCCTTACTGCACCATTTAAAACTGAAATCCCTTCCCACAGTACAAAATTCTTCTTCCTTGACTTGATTTATTATTCTTCCATACCCTCATCAAAATATGATATTAATTACAAAATTAATTTTGTTTAATGTCTGCCTACTCCTATGAAACTCTGAACCTCATGACAGTGGGGACTATGTTTTATTTCCTGCAGAATCCCCACTGAACGGCATATATTAGGTGTTTAATATTTGTCAAATGAATGAATGAATACAGGTACTAGGAGGTTTTCTAAATTTTTTATTAGTTTCAAGCATACAGAAAAACATAGTGATCAAACATTTACATAACTCACAGTGCTAACCCCAAAAAGTTTACTACCCACCTGACACTGTACAGTTATTACAACATTATTGACTATATTCCCCATGCTGCACTACTCATCCCTGTGACAATTTTTTATTTTACCTTAGTTTCAGGTGTACAGTGTAGTGGTTTGACATTTATATAATTTAAGAGGTGATCCCCCTCAATAA
>NW_017731631.1:1998169-2003089 GCF_001890085.2 Hipposideros armiger
CTGCAGGTGCAGCCTCTGTGTCCCACACACCTGCCTGAAGGATCAATATATAATAAGGCTGAACCCAGTGCTCATGGTACAGACCTCGGAGTGAAGACCAAATGCAGAAGAGTGAGAATGGGGGCTTAAGCCCTCATTGCCAGGCAGAAAATAGAAAACAAATACAAGGAGTTTGGCTGCAACCCCCACCCTCCCAGAGTTTGCCCCAAACCCACCCTCCCAGTGTTAAAAGCGGAATCCCGAAGAAAAGGTGTCAGATTAAATAACAGAATATCTATAGCCCTGAGAATTGCAGTTGCAGTCCTGCAGCCACAGACTTACAGCACAGCTAATTCTGGTGAAAGGGAAGAAACTGTAGGGAAAGACAACCGTGGGACTGATAGTCACCATTACTCAGAGTCACAAAAATACTAACTGCCTCTCACAGCCCACCCACCACCACACTTCTGGGTGGATCCCTGCGGAGGCAACCAGAGCTATGAGACACACAGGCTGCAGTGGCAGCATTTGGGAATCTCAGAAATTCAGAACTCTATGGCTTGCCACATCCTCCCATGGTGGAGGTGACCTGAGACTGAGGGGACCTATTCACAAAGAAGAAGCCCACTTTCCAGGGAATCCCCCCATCATGTGAGAAGTGAAAACAGTGCACAAGAAAATATAATGCTACAGCATGAGAGAAAATAAAAGGCTGCAGAGGGAGAGAAAATAAAACATTCATGTAACACCTACTGGAAAGCAACAGAAAGACCTCTTTATATCAACCTGCAGCAGAACCCACTCCTTTAGATACTCAGGAAGAGAAATAAGAATTCATGAATTGCCATTAATAGCCAAGGTAACAAGGCAGCTCAGAAAGAAAATAAAAAGTCTCTTGAAAATGAACATAAAGACATTGAAACATTTGACATAAATGTCAGAAAATCCAAGATTGCAGCTGCGAAAAAACTCAATGAGATGCAAGAAAAAAAAAAACACAGTTTAATGAACTCAGAAACACAATCAAAGAACAAAATGAACATTTTACCAAATTGAAAATTAAAAAAAGAACCAAATAGAAATTATGGAGATGAAGAAAACAATGAAAGACATAAAGAATGAAATTGCCAGCTTAGTAGACCTAACCAGAAGGAGGAAATAATTATATTGAATACAGAAATCTGGAAATGACACAGATCGAAGAAGAGAGAGATGTAAGCATTAAAAGAAATGAAAGAACTCTACAAGAACTTTTTGACTCCATCAGAAAGAGCAACATGAGAATAATAGTCATACCAGAACCAAAAGAAAGGGAGAAGAAAACAGAGAGTCAATTCAAACAAATAGTAGATGAGAAATTCCCAAACTTGTGGAAGTAAGTGGATCCTCAAACACGAGAAGCAAATAGAACAACTCATTACTTCAATTCCAACAGGAGTTCTCCAAGGCACATCATATTGAAGCTGTCAAAAATTACTGACAAAGGAAGAATTCCCAAGGCAACCAGGGAAAAGAGAGTAACCTACAAAAGAAAGCCCATTAGATTACCGTAAGTTTTTTTTTAAAGACTCTCTACAAACCAGGAGGCAGTGGAATCAAATATTCAACCTATTGAAAGAGAGAAATATGAGTCAATAATATACCCAGCAAAGTTATCTTTTGGATATGAAAAATAAATAAAGATTTCTTTAGATATATAGAAGCTGAGGGAATTTTATAACACACAACGTGCATTACAGGACATACTGAAGGAGGCTATTCGACCTGAAACAGAAAAGGAAAAGAACACAAAACCATGATCAGTATTATGAACAGAGAGACATAAGCAAGATATAGCAACCCATACACAAAATAGGGCAGTATACATTTAAACATAACATACAAGGTAGAGAAGAAAAAACATTAAAAAGAACGAAAAGAAGAAAAGAAAACTTGCTACTTCAACTCAAAAATCAACTCACAGCATAAGTAGGGATAACATATGACAACAAAAACATAAAAGGGGAGAGAGTAAAGGTTTNAGCTTACTTAAGTGTACTGAGGAGTGAAAGTATAGACATTGAGTACATATAACTCATTCATCAAGTGTGGAATTAAGAGAAGGAGAGTGATACAGGACAATAGTTAGAAGTCGTTATGGGTTCACTTGTGTTCCCCCCAAAAATATGTTGAAGTCCTAATCCTCAGTACCTCAGAATGTGACTTTATTTGGAAATTGTCAGTGCAGATATAATTAGTTAAAATGATTAGGATTACTCCTTAATCCAACATGATATGTATCCTTATAATAAGAAAATACCAAATGAAAACAGACACACAGAGAGACTGTTATAAAAAAGCAGAGGGAGAGATCAGAGTGATGCAGCAAATGCAAGTTTGTGGGTTTAGAGAGGGAGGTTGAGGAAATTCCCATCTGATGCATTCTATTTTTTCTAAAATGTAGGAGTAGGCATGTTTACTGAGAGTGAGAGAATATGTGTGAAAAGATTGGAGGTTCAAGGAGAGTGAGGAGTAAAGGAGAACAAATAACTTACGTGGTGAACAGGTGAAAGAACTGAGCAGATAAACAGATTGGCAAGAATCACTGAAGGCATATAGTGTTTATGTTCACTAAACAAACATTTACTGACCTACTCTATGCAAAGCACCTGTTCTAGGACCTAGCATTATGACATTAAACAAGACAAACAAGATCCTTACTCTTATGAAGTTTGCATTTTCATGGGGAGAAACAAGAGACAAACAAAAATGAAAATGACATATAATGAAATTATTTATTGACTAAAATAATTCTACTTAAGCCAAATATTAATGGACATGTATCTTATTTTAATCTTTTTTTTTTACTTGAGTCATTCTGCCACCTGTTGGCAGCTCATCAGCTGCTCAGCTCGGGCCAGGAATCGAACCGCTGTTCCTCAGAGCTCAAACACTTGAGCAAGCTCTTTTTTTTTGAGCAAGCTCTTAACCAACTGAGCTACTTGGCCGGCCCTCTTATTTTAATCTAAAAGCAGTTTGGCCAATGGGAGTAAATGACAAATCTGTTCTAGTCATTCTATACATTCACCTGTACCAGATATGACTCTTAAATGCCTATCACAAATCTCAGATGAACAAAGTAAACCTGAGTATTCTTATGGGTCACATGTGTCCCAAAGATCATGATGATGTGTACTATGTCACTCTGGCATAAGCTTACTTGGCAATGAATGTGCATCTAACTTAAAGGCACCTATTGCTAACTAGCCTATGAGAGAGCTTGACATGAATGTAACCTCAGCTTTATCATCTACGTAGCTCCAAGTTCAGGTCATCTAACTTTTTCATGCAGCTGTTTCAGCACTCCCAAAGAGTAAATGTGGTTAACTGTTTGTCCAGTTGGTACAAATTCATAATGAATAATTCCTCTGATGTCAAAAAAAGGTTACCAACATTGTTCCATCAAGTTCCTCAACTTAATTATCTGACCTCGTAGGATAATCTAGTTCCAGAAGGTAACAAATCAGACTGATGATATACTAAGACAGCCAATGCAGAGCTTCCTGCCTTTGGATGATGTTAGAGATTGTGCTAGACAGCTCCTAAGATAACCCCCAAAGATCAACTTCTGGTACTCATGGTCTGTGTAATCTCCCTTTCAGTATAAATTGAACTTACTGAGTCTCTTCTAACAAATAAAACATGTCAGAAGTAAAAGAATGTCACTTCCTAGGTTAGGTTATAAAAAGATGGTGACTTCCGTTTTGGAGGTTTGCTCTTTCTATCTTTCTTGCTTACTCACTCTGAGGGAATCCAACAATCATGTTGTGAGTTGTCTGATATAAGAGGCCCAAGAAGCAACTGAGGTAGACATCCAGTGAGGACTTGAGCCTGATGCCCAATAGCTTGTGTAGAACTGAATCCCATTCTGTTTATGTGCCAACAACCACATAAGTGAGCTCAGAAGCAGATCCTTCCTCAGTTGAACCTTCAGATGAGACCTCAGCACAGCCATGGTTGACAGTTTGACTGTGAACTCATAAAAGACCTTGAGCCAGAGGCACCTAGCTAAGCTATGCACAAATTACTGATCTACAGAAACTATGATATAATAAGTGTTTGTTATTTTAAACTGCTGAGTTTCTGGATAATTATTGATATAGCAAAAGATAACTAATACAGATATAAATTCCCATATTTTTGCCTATTCTATGGGTAGGTAAACCAGAATTCATTATTTGGTGTTCCAGTTATCCTCTGCTTTGTGATCGGGGAATTTGCCCATTCCTTAGAGAATAACATACCAATCCTCTAGAGTTTCTGGAGCCTTTTGGGGCTCTCTGCCATCCCCAGGAGGTTCGCACATCAGTATATTCATAACAAGAAATTCTTGTTGGAGTACAGTAGTAGTACAGGGGGGTATGTTCAAATCCTGGCCCTGCCATTTATTAGCATTATGACCTTGAACTAGTTACTCTGTATCATTGTCTCAGTTTCTTCATCTGGAAAAGAAGAATAATATATTATTATAGTAGTTAATAACTATATTAACTATTTCATTGGGTTGATATGAGACTTTAATAAGTGGTTAAAAAAGTACCTGGCACAAAATAAGTTCCACATAGTATTGGCTAAGTAAAATATTCTTGCTTATTTCTTCTCATTCTCCCACACCAGCAAACCCATTAGACTAGGAGCTGATTGAAGGCAAGATGATACCTTATTCTTCCCTATAAACCCAATACCTAGCACAGGATCTCATACCGAGTAGGTGTTCAAAAAGAGAACTTTAATTGAACTGATGATAGAGTGGTCTCTCTTATTACACAGTGCTAATAGACTGGAATGATGATGAGAACACACCATTGGTTTCTTCTCTAACCCTGTTTTGGGCCTATTTGGCTTTTTAAAATGTCACTTGTTGAGCAGAAGCTCTACCCAGTGAATTATACAGACATGGTT
>NW_017731631.1:2007762-2008887 GCF_001890085.2 Hipposideros armiger
AAAAAAATCCAGAACTGTGATATATAACATAAAAAAGAAGAAACACAAGGAAAAACCATACAATCCCACCACAATGAAATAACAGACAACAACAAAAAGGCAAAGACATAATGGTGAAACTGAGCCACCATAAAAAAAGACAGAATGATAGGAAATTCTCATATATTAAAAACCACCCTATATGTAAATGGACTGAACTCACCAATAAAATGGCACAAAATAGCAGATTGGATCCAAAAACAAAACCCAAGCATATGCTGCCTCCAAGAGATGCATCGCAGCTACAAGGACAAATACAGACTTAATGTAAAAGGGTGGAAATCGATACTCCAAGCAAATGGTATTGAGAGAAAAGCAGGTGTAGTCATACTGATATCAGATGAAACAGACTTCAGGATAAAAAATGTAACAAGAGACAAAGATGGACATTTCATAATAATAAAGGGGAGAATACACCAGGAAGGCTTAACACTTATCAAAATATATGCCCCCAATCAGGGAGCATGGAAATGTACAAAGCAACTATTAATAGAACTAAAGGGAGAAATTGACCAAACCAAAATTATAGTAAGGGAACTAAATATATCAGTGTTAGCTATTGATAGAAAATTCAAACAGGAAATACATAGGGAAATATCAACCCCAAATGACACATTAGTCCAAATGGACATAATTGACATTCATAGAGCAAGTCATCATAGAATATCAGACTATACATTCTTTTCTAGTGTACACGGAACATTCTCAAGCAAAGACCATATATGGGGACATAAAACTAGCTTCAGCAAATTTAAGAAGAGTGAAATCATAACAAGCATATTCTCTGATCACAATGCTTTGAAATTGGTTACCAACTGCAAAAAGAAAGTGGGGAAAATGACAAATATGTGGAGATTTAAAAAACAACTGGGTCAAAGAATAAATAAAGGAGAGATCAAAACATAAATGGAAACAAATGAGAATGAAAATACATCCTATCAAAATTATTGGGACACAGCAAAGTTAGTAATAAGAGGAAAATGTATATCATTACGGGCCTATCTCAAGAAAGAAGAAAAATCCCAGATAAACAACTTAACATTGCATTTTAAAGAACTAGAAAAAGAAGAATAAATGTAAACAAAA
>NW_017731631.1:2013822-2014824 GCF_001890085.2 Hipposideros armiger
TGAAATACTGCTATTTGTGATAACATGGATAAATCTTGAGATTCTTATGCTAAGTGAAATAACTCAGACAGAAAAAGTTGAGAACCATATGACTTCACCCATACATGAGATATAAAACTGAAGGCAACAAAGGAACAAGAGAAACAAGAGTCAAAAGTCACAGACAAAGACAACAATTTAGTGTGTACCAGTGGGTAAGTGGAAAGGAAGGTGGTAGATGGGGTAAAGGGGATCAAATGTATGGTGATAGAGGGAGAACTGACTGTGGGTGGTGGATACATAATGCAATATATAGATTATGTACTATAGATTTGTACACTTGAACCTGTGTAGGTTTCTTGAAAGTTGTCACACCAATAAATTTTAATAAAAAAGAAGCCAAATTCAGAAATAAAAATTCTCATGGCTGCACACAGTCTTTTATTCTTCCATATATTTTCTCTTTTCATTAAAGTATATTGGGGTGACAACGATTAGTAAAGGTACATAGGTTTAAGGTGTACAATTTTGTAATACATCATTTATATATCACATTGTGTTTTCACCTCCCAGAGTCAGTTATTCTTCCTTCACCATATATTTGATCCCTTTTATCCTCATCTACCTCCCCACTGCCCCTAACTCTCTGGTAACCCCTAAACTATTGTCTGCATCTATGAGTTTTTGATTCTGTGTTTCTCTTGTTCCTTTCGAGTTTTCATTTTCATTTCTCTAATAGCTAGGGAAGTTGAACATTTTTTTTAATATATCTGTTGACCATTTGTATGCCTTGTGGGAATTTTCTGTCCATATCCTCTGCCCATTTAAAAAAAAAATTTTTTTTATTTTTTTGTGTGTGGAGTTGAATGAGTGTTTTATACATTTTGGATATTAAAACCTTATCAGAAATAGCATTGGGAAATATCTTCTCCCATTCAGTAGGTTGCCTTTCTGTTTTATAGGTGATTTCCTTTGCTGTGAAAAAACTTTTAACTTTGATGTAATCCCATATGTTTTTTTTTT
>NW_017734106.1:0-2372 GCF_001890085.2 Hipposideros armiger
TTTTTATTGGTGAGTTTTAAAAGTTATTTATGTATTATGAATAAGAGTCCGCAGTAATCAGATGTCTTTTGCAAATATTTTCTTTCTGTCTATGGCTTGTCTTCTGATTTTCTTGATCCTGTCTTTTGCAGAACCAACATTTTAATTTTAATGAAGTCCATCTTAGCAAATATTTCTTTAATGAGTTGTATCTTTGGTGTTATATCAAAAAAGGCATCACCATACCCAAGGTCATCTAGGTTTTCTCCTGTGTTATCTCTTTGGAGATTTATAGTGTTGCATTTACTTGTAAGACTGTGATACGTCATGAGTTAATATTTCTGAAGTGTGTAAGGTTTGTGTCTAAATTAACTTTTTTACATGTAGATTTCCAGTTCTTCCAACACTGTTTATTGAAGGGATCCTTTTTGTTCCATTGTATTGCCTTTGCTCCTTCATCAAAGATCAACTGATTATATTTAAGGGGGCTAATTTTTGAGCTCTTTATTCAGTTCCATTAATCTATTTGTCTTTTCTTTTAATAATTCCTTAATGTCTTAATTAATGTAGTTTCATAGTAAATCTCGAAGTTATCATTCGTCTTCTAACTTTGTTCTTCATAATTTCATTTATTTTTGAGAGACTATCTGCCCAAAACCTAAGTCTGAATAGTCATAGATTTTCTGTCAATCATTCTTTCAAGTAAAAATGATAATCCATGAAAAAAGTAATTAATTCTTTTTGTAGTTCAAATAGTCTTATAAGTACATTTGTTTCAGACAATCACACTTCAGTCAGCAGCAGGCATGCTTTATGCACACTTTCCATTTTGTCACACAGNTGTGGTCCTGATAGGAGGTGAGCACAGCGCTTACCTACTTTGCCATCTTGACCAGAAATCCCTTCAACATGTTCAGTTTTAAATGGATGGAATCTCGGTCCATGGTAAGTTATATCTTAGCTGACTGAAGCATGAGAGTTTGCAAAGAGAGACATATCTTAGAAAATGATTTGTCACTTGTTCTTTTTAGCTGTAATGTTGCTGTGTAGTTCCTGCTCAAGACACATTAGTTTTTAAAGGCTGAGGAATGAAAGAGCATATTCTTTCCCTAAGTGATACACTCAGGAAGAGGTGGTCCAAAATAAGATATCCCCAGATTCTCAATGTTAGAACTCTTAGCTTCACTCAATCAGTTATGTTCCAAGGGTGAAGCGCTTTGGCATAGAAGACAGAAACGGGCCATGTTTCAATGTGGGCTACATTAAAATCCTAAAACCAACACTGGCCTTTTTCCTGAGTCAGAGAGGTCAGTCCATTAGGCTCTGAATCCTACACTTTAGGTAAATTTTTCTTGTTATGTCTTGATTGTGTCCACTATTTTTACACATTTTATTTCTGAAGTAATATACATATAGTAATAAAGCAAATAATACAAAATAGACTTTGACTATAATCAGTGGCAATGCCTCATACTCCAACTTTCATATCCACAGTCTGACTTCTGAAAGATAAAATTCTTACAGTTGTATTGATATATTATTAGTTTATCTGAGGTTACTACAAAATCCTCTACATGATCTTTCCAAGAAACACATTTTTTATTAGCTTTAGATACCATGCATTAATTTTCAGATATGAAAGATAAAACCCTAATTATTTATACTACATATGTTTTTTTCCTTTCATTTTTTTCTAAACTAAGCAAAGTTATCCAATCTGTTTTCTATTAGCTTTCAAAATCATCTTTTAACTCTTTGTTTTTTAACATGAGGATATTTTTTCAAATCTTATTTTCTTCCTGTTTTGCATGCAGAAACTTCAGTCAGCTCCACTTTTATTTTTACATTGCTAATGTTTTTAACATTTATGTCCTGCACTGCAACTCAATAGTGAGTCATCTGTGCTTTATTTATATACTGACTTTAAAAGTTGAAAACAAATAAATACCATTTATAGGATTATAGGCTATGTTTAGAATTATTAGGAGTAGGATTACATTTGCTTCTTTTCTGGTTTCTCTCTCTCTATCTTTATTCCCCCCGGAGACCTAACTCCTGGAGCCTTCAATTCTTATAAGCCACTGTGGACAGCTTTCTCTTATGTTTGCTGCATAAAATTTATTTTGGGGCTTCCCTTTGCCTTCTGGCTTTGTTCAATTTTCTGTTCCCTAGTCTCCATAGCATTATTTTGACTTATTTTCTCCTTTTGCTCAGGTTCAACTTCCAGATTATTCTTAAGAGTTCATGGGTGATGAACTTCGTGACATACATTCCCCTCCCCTTCTCCCATTCACATTCCTTACAGTTAGGTTATAGTTTGGTGTACAATTCTAACTTGATTAGAATTACCCATAAGAATTTTGAAAGCATTGCTTTACTGTGTTCTAGTTTCT
>NW_017734106.1:4536-6673 GCF_001890085.2 Hipposideros armiger
GGGGATAAACTGTGTAAAACATAAAAGAGGTTACTATTACTGTGAAGAATTCAGTAATGAAAAGTACTGATGATTAAAAGCTTACCCACTTTATTCTTTTTTTAATAATTCACCTTTTTCAGTTACAGTTGACATTCAATATTATTTTATATTAGTTTCAGGTGTACAACATAATGGTTAATATTACATAATTTATACAGTGAACCCTCCGATTAGTCTAAAACTCACTTGGCACTATACATAGTTATTGCAATATTATTGACTATATTCTCTAAACTGTACATTACATCCCCGTGACTATTTTATAACCAATTTGTATTTCTTAATTCTTTCCCCCTTTTTTCACCCAGCTCCTGGACCCCTCTCCCATCTAGCAACCATCAGCTTGATTTCTGTTTCTATGAGTTTGTTTCTGTTTTGTTTATTTTGATTCTGAGATTCCACATGTAATCATATGGTATTTGCCTTTCTCTGACTTTCTTATTTCACTTAGCATAATACCTTATAGGTCCATATGTTGTTGCAAATGGTAAGATTTCATTATTTTATGGCTGAGTAATATTCCATTGTACATATGTACTCATTCATGTGTACCACATCTTCTTTATCCAATTGTCAATTGATGGGCACTTGGGTTGCTTTTATATCTTGGCTATTGTAAATAGTGCTGCATTGAACATAGGGGTGCCTATATCTTTTTAAATTAGTGTTTTGGATTTCTACTGATAAATACCCAGGAGTGGAATGCTGGGTCATAAGGTAGTTCTATTTTTAATTTTTTGAGGAAACTCCAAAACATTTTTCATAGTGGCTTCACCACTTAGCAACCCCCAACAGTGCATTTAGGGTTCCCTTTTCTCTGCATCCTCACCAACACTTGTTTGTTGATTTATTAATGATAGCAATTCTGACTGACGTTAGGTAATATCTCACTGTGATTTTAATTTGCATTTCTCTGATGATTAGTGATGTTGAGCATCTTTTCATATGTCTATTGGCCATGTGTATGTCTTCTTTGGAGAAATGTCTATTCAGGTCCTAAGACCATTTTTTAATTGGGTTGTTAGGTTTTTTGGTTTTGGGTTTGTTTTGTTTGTTTTGTTTTGGTGTTGAGTTGCATGAATTCTTTATAAATTTTGTATAGTAACCCATTATCTCATGTATNGAGACTTTCTGTCAACCACTAGTTGTCTGTAAACTGAGGGCAAAGAGTGGGAAAGAGTGTGGTGATAGGCGGTGTTATATATAAAAATACTGTCATTTTATCACGCAATTTTTAATCTTTTTTTGCATTTCCACTCTATCATTTACAGGCTGTAACCAAGGCCGTCCAGAGTTCTGTGGAGAGGGATGACTTTCATTCATCTGTAACCTTTTTAAAATAACATTCTAAGTTGCACTTTTATCTGCCCATTTCTCCACTTTTCTATTTCTATCTGCATATATCACCTTTTATATATTCTTTATATGTGCCTCATTTTCTTGTTTATTATATGGGTTCATATATGGGTTAATTATCTTTCATGTTTCCATATTTTTATCACAGTGGCATAGTAAAAATAAATAAATAAAAGCAGAAACACATGTGTTTAGTCCAGTATACTATCCAGTATACCTTTTTAATAAAGTCTCTACAGTCAAAATTTCTGTTTTTCTTCACAGGGAACTTCTTTGTTCTTATGTAAATTTGTAAGTGTAAATAAAAACATATAAATTGGCTTTTCAACTGCACAATCCTAGTCAAGAGAGAGAATACTAAACTCCATACATGTATGGAAGGGGACACTGTAAAAAACAAAATTAACTCAATTGACTCTCAAATCAGTGTTTGGTCTATAACCTGGGACCATTATTCCTTCTTTGACCAGGGACAACGACCTACTCTCTCTTTGCCTCGGCATTCTTAACTGTTAAGTTGTTTACTAATAGTAATACTTACCTTGTAGAATTGTGAAGATTGATTAATATATCAATACTCTTTAGAATTGTGCATCGCATAAAATCGTATTCAGATAGAAAAATTATTGTTCATGCCTGCACAATTATTGTTTTTGCAATACCAGAAACTAAGCTTTGGTTCAGTCAAAATATTCAGGCACTTGAATGAGAATAATTGTCCTTGGGGGTAAAGATGCCA
>NW_017734107.1:0-1163 GCF_001890085.2 Hipposideros armiger
GGCATAGTCTGCAGCAGGCTGCCATAAGCTACCATGTGTGGCCGGCAGCCAGGGTGAGCAGCTGGCAGCAGGTGTGAGCGGCCAGCAGCCGCCGTGAGCAGCCGTCCAGAGGCCAGCGACTGATCTGCCTCGCCCGGGAAGAGCGCAATGCTGGTTCCAACATGGGCCAGTGAAGCAACATCCTCCACAACTAGACTGAAGAACAGAAGGACAGCAACTTGTCTGTTCCCCTTCCCCGATTCCCCAACACTGTTCCCCTCCCCGAATTCTGCAATAAAAAATCTTAAAAAAAAAAGATATATTTTCTCGTCCACAGAACTCAGAGTGACTAAAGCAGTAGCTCACTACTCCTCACAAATTTCCTGTGCTTCCATTTCCCAAAATACCATATGCAAACGTGTCACAAATACATAAATGCAACCATGTCAATGCATTCAGTGCTGTCAGTGGTGATAAACATAGGAATGGAATATTTTCTCAAATTAAAAAAGATTTATGTTCTGAGGACTAATACATGTTCATTGTAAAATCCATTTTTTAAATTATACATTAAAGTATGAAGTAAAATAACTCTGAATCTCATCACTCAGAGATAACCACTGTCAACATTTGGGTGACTCTTGTAGATGTCTTTGTGGATACTCACACACAATACATATACATACTCAAAATCGCACCTACCTATTTATCAACCTACGTATGTGCTAGTTAGCAACCTGCTTTTTTTCCAGTTGTTTTGGACATCTATTCCTCTTCCATAAATAAATAGATTAACAGCATGATTTTCAATGGCTGCTCCATTGTGCTCCATAGCAAGCATATACTATTTTACAAATTTCCATCACTGATACCTACTTTAAAGCATTCTGAAAACAAACCAACAATAGAAAGGACCTTCAACACCATTCCAAAAGATCAGACATTTTGCTATGAACAAAGGGCCTGAAAATGACAGAGAAATTGTAAAATAGGGAAGGACAGGAAATATACATAAAGATGAGAAGATGAACATATTAGTATATTTTCAAACGAATCTTGCATATATTATTTTATACATATGAGCAGTATATATTCAGTAGTTCATTTACAAGATAAAATAAAAGCTAAAGATTACAAAATCCCAAATTTGCAGACTTCATTCACAGCCCCAAATGAAACTGCTC
>NW_017734107.1:3888-4995 GCF_001890085.2 Hipposideros armiger
GATGTCTTCCTTTTTGGCAAGGTATATTAATACCCATAAAGATAGGACAGCATTAATACAAGAAATAAGACAGATGGCAATAGATTTTAGGCCTGCTGAAAAGCCATAAAAATACTGAATATTTACGAGGAAGAGAGATTTAAAAATGGTGAAAACTAAATGATGGCGCCTTGAAGGCATTTTAACAATGTACCACTGTGGACTCAAATAAAGGCTCCAAGAAGACATGTCACCTGTCACTTCAGATATTTGTTTATATTTCCAGGAGTTTCTACTCTGTTGTAAAGGATAACTCAGTTTAAATTCAGGCCATCATCCCTCACAGTAATTGGTTTGCTAATTCTGCAGCACAGCTTTTGGCTTCTGCTCAGCAGTTGGCCTAAGGTTATAAACTGTACTATTTATTAAGCCTTATTAAGACTGCTGTCAGCAGTAATCATATTGCTCCTCTGCACAAAACCTTCAGTGGCTCCCTGCTGCCTTCTAATTAAGTCCATACTCCTTATATTGGCATTTAAAAGTCCTTTACAATATGTTGTTAACCTTCCTTCGCAGTCTGTATTCTCACCACTCTTCCAAAGGTTGTCCTGGGCTGGTCAAACTAAATTCCTTCTTGTTTCTCAAATACCCATTCTGATTTCTATCCTTTACCCATGAGGTTTTGACCATAAGGTTCCAGAAGGTTCTTTCTGCATCCCATCTTAACATCCCATTCCCACCCATCCCTCTTTATGACCAAAGATTAGCAAGCTCTCCTGATGTATCTCAAAAATACACTGTCTGTTACAGAATTTAAGTGGTATGAATGGGACAAAAAACAACAACAACAACAAAACAAACAAATACATATACATATATATATACATATATATACATATATATATACAAATACATATTATATATATATATATATATATATATATATATATATATATATATATATATATATATATAAAACGCTTGGATGGGATAGATTTGATTCTAAATTCTAATTTGTTTTCTATTTGCTGATAACCTTGAACATGTTAAATGAGATCCTACATGAACAGGCACATGGTAGAAAAGCAATATATGCTGGTTTCCCTTTCCCTGATTTCTTCAACTCAA
>NW_017734108.1:0-899 GCF_001890085.2 Hipposideros armiger
CAAGTCAGTAGAAAGTTTCTGACAATTTGATATTTGATACCTTAATGAGAAGTCCTGCAGGATGATCACACCAGCCTTGCATTGTTTTGAAATTTCTTTTATTTATTCTGAGGGAGACAGCAATTTTTCCCCCCACTCATTTGCGTTGCTTGGCTAGTGTTACCAACTCACGGAGTGCCACAGAGGTACAATAGCAGGTTGTGTCGGGACAATGAACAGGCAGCAAGAGCTACATCATAGCAGTGATTATAGAATGCCACGGTTTGTGAGACCCATTCTGATTCTGAGATGTTAAAATATGGAAAATATACAGCTTGGAACTGATAGAATAGGGTAGAATTTATAACAGCAAGATGATAAACCACCTATAAATCCAACCATAGGGTCCTGGTGAAGTAAATTATAGAATACCAACTTTGTAGAATATTATCTCACAGTTAAAAATGAAGTCTCTCAAAATAAATATTTTCATATTGTTAAAACCATTATATTGGGTTGTCGGAAAAGTCATGATGTATTTTTTTCTATGTTTTTCGTTGCAAAAATGTGTCATGACTTTTCCGACAACCCAATATATGATTAATTCACTTAGAGATTTATATATTAAACTCCTACTAGGTTTCAGCCACTAGGAAAAGATCGACTAATTCACACATGT
This sequence comes from Hipposideros armiger, assembly GCF_001890085.2. Classification (NCBI taxonomy): domain Eukaryota; kingdom Metazoa; phylum Chordata; class Mammalia; order Chiroptera; family Hipposideridae; genus Hipposideros; species Hipposideros armiger. The sequence goes on from NW_017734108.1 coordinate 659, forward strand.
TCAGGGAACTTATATTCTAGAGGAGAGGTGGGCAGAAAGACGTAAATAAGCAAATATGTCAAATAGTGGCAAGTGCTGTGAATGAACAAATGGTGAAAAGAGAGCAAATAACAGGAAAGGGATCAGTTTAGATATGATGGATAGGGAAGGCCTTGCTGAAGAGATGATAATTAGGCTGAGAACTATGGAGTGAGAAGGGGCCAGCAGTGTAGAAGGGGTTAGGAGAGGGGTGAAGGGGAAG
>NW_017734108.1:4479-5271 GCF_001890085.2 Hipposideros armiger
TTTTATTGGTATCTATTGATCATTAGCCTTTATGATTTCTCTCCTGTGACTGCAGTTCTTCGAGAGCAAGAGAAGAATTGGCCCTGCTATGAATGTAACCGCCGATTTATAAGCTCAGAGCAGTTGCAACAGCATCTCAATTCTCATGATGAGAAATTGGATGTGTTTAGCAGGTATCATGATGGGGAAGGTTTCACAAACTTAGTTTTTAAAGGTTCACAGTCATTTCTGTATTTTCTATAAAGTAATGAGTGTTTGTGTTTGTGTGTATGTGTGTGTAGACAGGTAACCAGTAGGCTGCTGAGGGAAATTTTTTATGTCATTTCCTGTCCCCTCATCCCCATCCCCGTCCTTATTTACTATTTATCTCTTTCTCACCATAACCAATACCCAGCAATAGGAGATCTTTTTACCTTAGTTAAATCTCCCTTAACCAGAGATCCTGAAATATGAAATCTTGAGATAGCATACACCTTTGAAATAATCTGCATCTCTGATTTTCAAACTTTTTTTCAGTAGTAGAATTTCTTCATCAAACAAAATAATATATTTAATTCTACTACATAAAAAGAATAGATACAGATGAGGGAAAATCATATAGGGTAGGGTAGGCAGGAACAGATCAGGTAAGCCTTATGGATAATGGTAAGAAATTTGGATTTTATAATAAGTGTGGTAAGAAGTCTCTAGAGAGTTCTGATCAGGGAGTATTGGGATGTGAATTATATTTTAAACATCACCCAGGATAAAAATAAAAGCATCACTTTAGCTTATATTGGGGCAAGACTGAAG
>NW_017734109.1:0-14000 GCF_001890085.2 Hipposideros armiger
TGTAATTCTTGAATAATACTTTTATTTTCAGGTAGTTATTTTTCTTTCTTTTATCTCCCTCCCTCCTTTCTTACTGCCTTCTCCTCTTCCTTCCTTCCTTCCTTCCCTCCTTCCTTCCTTCCTTCCTTCCTTCCTTCCTTCCTTCCTTCCTTTCTTTCTTTCTTTCTTTCTTTCTTTCTTTCTTTCTTTCTTTCTTTCTTTCTTTTTTTTTATTTGTGGTGGATAGATATGATATCTTAAGTATTAAGACCTGGAATTTTTAAAACCTGCAGATGGGACTGTTGATTCGGGTGCAACTAATCTCACAGATTCATTGCACACAAATTTTCAAATATCTAACAATTAACTTAAGTATCATTACTCGTTGCATCCGTATCTTCCCCCTCTACTGTAACCTATTGCCAGTCGTGTTTGTGACTTAGTAAAGACGTATTTCATAGTGGCATCTTTGTGTGCAATGAATCTGTGAGGTCAGTTGCACCTGATGGAGGGTTAAGTAACATATACAGATTTTGATATAGAAGTTCCAGAAAAATAAGATTGCACTGACCTCTGTGCAATTGTGAACTAAAAAAAACCCTTGAAAAGCCCCTTGATGATTTTGTTCAAGCTCTCCTCTTAGCAAACGTTTTATCCTGTTTAAGGTAGTGAAACTCTTAAGTCACTTTCATTAAAATGTAATAATATTATTGAGAATGAACTAAGCCATACATTGCTTAGCGAGTTCATTCAAGACTTCTGTATGTGTCAGAGGGCAAGAGAACAGGTTCTCTTTTTCTGTGGTTTCTACAAACTCTTCAAAGTAGGGATTCTGTTGGACTATGACATTTGAAGAATGCTTTTGTACCCCGTGTTTTTTTAGTGTACCAGCTGCGGAGTGATTAGTGATTCATTTTAGGACATTACATACTAATTGCTAAAGTGATTAAGACTCTTTTCTCTCCTATACTCAATCCCTTAACTCATCATGTTCCACTTTCACAGTTTAAACATGGATTAGCCAAATTTTGATGCACTAGCATGCCCATGTAGCTAAAGATCAAATGTTGTTTCTGAGAGATTTGCATCAGTTTTCCTGATCTCTTGCAACTGAAATGGCCAAACATCATTCTTGGCCAAATGGATGGAAAAAGAGGGGGAAGGGGAAGAGAAGTAGGAGGGTGAAACTGGAGGCCAAATGAGTATGAGTATGGGGCTCACACTGCCTGCACCTCTCAGCCAATAGACCGACACAGGAGTTGGGTCATAGAATAAGCGTTTATTATCAGAGTACCGGTGGTCGGTTAACACCTCCCAAAACTGTCTTCGCATTCGCAGACTGGCTTGGGGTATTTAAGGGGAAATCTGGGCATTCCTCTAGAGGCTACANATTTCATTACCCCATTGGTTATATAAAATTATGAATTTTTTTAACATTGAATACACTCATGTAATGTGCCATCAAATAGCTAATAAGGTATAAAGAAATCATTAGCCTTTTTTTCAGAAAGATATCTAAGCTGTTGAACTATAAAATGTTGAGTTCTTCTGAGTGTCGCTTGGAGTTCTGGGGGATGTCTCTTTTTTGAATTCAGAAGTCATAAATTGAATATCTTGATATACTTGAGTAAGCGAGAAATGAGCACTGCTTTTGCAATTGACTCATAGATGTGATCCTAAGCAGGAGGGCAAGAATTAAGAGGATAAGAATGAATAATAAATGTATTTGAAAATGAGATTTAACACATAGAGAGTACCAAAATTTTTCCAATACTCTAAAGAATCACAGTTATTTTTCTTTTACCATGCTTCTTAAAGAATAGACTATTTTACTGATTATTTTGTCCTTATTAATTATTATTCTATTATTACAAATAGTCTTCAGACATATTTCTTGTTGTAATAATATGCTTAAATGGCCCTTCATTTTGCAGATCCTGTGTAGAAAATCATATTTTCCCTAAGACTTTCTTCTAGTAATATTTGTACTTAATATGTTTTAAAAAATTTTGTAGGAATTTACTTTGTTAACTTGACATTAGGGTTAAGTCATTTCAATTGCAAATAAATGCAAATAGAATCAGAAGTATATTTTATGGGGTGGAAATCTTCCTCACAACTTCAGCTTCTTTTTTAGATTTAAATTTTCCTTTCATTTTTTTTTCTTCAAGGATTCTGAAGAATTCCAGGCTCCCTACTGTTGCTTCTCACATAGATTCATGTTGAATATGTATTTCCCAGCATCTAAAGATGCTGATTCAGTGTAGTTGGTGACAGGTGTCTCAATGACAAAGGCAGGAGGCCTTTAAAATCTTCAGTTTGGGAGTGTAAGGATGGGTATGCCACAGGCCCATACTGACAATCTAAAATGAAGGCTTTTGGCATAATTGCTTTTCATTCAAAAGTTAAGAAATGCAGCTGGGTCCTCTTCACCTCCATTTCTTGCAATCTCTATGCATGGAATGGAGAACTGCCTCCTTCATTACTGAATTTCCATCCCCTCCTTCTTTAAAGTGACTACAGATCAATGAACTTAGTGCTATTCTGGTCCTTGCAAAACTTAGCCTGGCCGAAATAATCCATTTAACTGGAAAATAAGTCTAATATAAATAGAAAGACTCTGTGGTCTTATTTATAAAAGAGCAAATATCTCTTTTCCTCCCAGTGACAGGAGCACAGAGGCACTGCTGCACAACCTCAGGCGAAACAGAATAAGAACGGAGAAAAGCACGCTGCCTTTCTCCAGAAATGACTCACGATATTTATTCAGATGACAGGAAGAATAAATTAGCTGAAGATTTATAGGAACCTATTAACTCTCGTGCATGAGTTGTAGGTTAATTGAACTATAAGACTATGTTCATCCATGAATTGCTCTTAGCTCTGCAGGGCAACCTGTGTGGATAAACACATATTCGTTCATCATTTTTAGAAATAAACATGACGTAAGACAAAACAGTCATCTGCAATTGGTTAAAACTCAAGATATAATCAATATAATTTTGGATTTCTTCGCATGAATTCATTGCTTAGATGTTTCTTGCCTGAATTTAGCTGTACTTGTATGCAGCTCTTCATAATTTGGTAAGGAAGCTTTTGTCACAATGACTTCCTACACAACCCTCTGAATTGTTGAATAAAGACTCTCCATAAATGAACATCATTATGACCCTGGGGCTCCCGGATAACCTGTATCTGTTTTACAATCCACANATTTGACCTCATCTCCTTCTTGAAAATGCTAACTTCTCTGACAAGTTGAACTCTTACTGCTTGTATGCTTCCTGAGTCCTACAGTCTCAACAGGGCTCCCAGCTTGGGTGAGGAGGGCAACTTCTCAGTCTCTTGGCCCCAGTCCCATGAAAGAGGGTTAAAATGAATAGTTCAATTTTATATTTCTTTACCCCTTCACACTGGTGTTCTCACTGTTAGATGAACTGTTTAGGAAACTTACCCTAGAAACACAATTTTTTTTTAATACAGCATAATCTAAACCTCTATTGAGGAAAGAACATTTCTTCTATTAGCAGAGCTATAATAGAAGAATATTTCTTCTATTAGTAAGACCTAATGGGTCTTACTATGAGTACCAGTGGGTCTTTAGCATTGTAAAGTGGAGCACTTGGGGTCTGGCATCCTCACAAAGAACCACAGTAGCTTTTAATGGTTGCTTTCTCTGTTGGAAAGGGAATGGCATGAGTCCCACATTAATTCCTGTGATTCAGACCCTTCTCTGATATGAAAGGGTGGGGTTGCAAATTCCTGTCACCCATCTATGTGGGAGCTCCTTTAAAGTCAAGCCAAAAGTTCATTAAATATTTAAAAATTTTTTGCTTTTGTTTCAACTTAAAAAGGCTTTTGACCTTAGGCAAGTTGTATAATGCCAAGTTTGGTTTTATAATTTAGCAAATGGCAATTATATAAGCTAGTAGTTCTTCAGATGTTGGGAAACTTTTAATACATCACATTTTGTTTGTACCTCTAACTTAATCTTTACCATGTTCTGCCATGTATTTTAATTACATAATTAGTCATGTTTTAAGGATCTTCTTTCATACAGGGATGTTCTGCTGAGCACTGTGTGGGAATAGAAACTTAGGCATTTTTCTCTCTTCCAGTAGGTGGTGATATCCTTGAAAGAGGGCCTTACTAATTATTGCATCTCTTCTACCCTATAGCAGTGTGCTCTGTTCAAAATAATTCAGGGAGGAGCCACAAGTACAGAGGATGAGAAAACTATTTTCTCAAAATTTGCAAGGCGATTACTGAAGTACATATCATAATACACCGGCCTTTCTCTCAAAATCACCAGAGAATAGTTCAGATCTTTGACTTCTGTAGACTAATCATAGATCTCGACATTTTAACCAGCAACAGAGATCAGTGTGGCTCTTTCATCTTGGCTTGTAGGTTGTAATCAAGTTGCAGGGTCATTCCTTCTGATCAATCATAACTATCTCTTCCCAGGACCTGCAGGTAAGGGTTATTTTCTTTTAAAGAAGTGCTCATAATTTTTTGTGTGTTTGTCTCTTTTTCTTTGTCTTGCATGATATTTTCCAGACTACGAGTGGTTAACAAATGTTAAATGATAATTCTTTATTGACCTGACTGGATTTGGGAGCATTCACAATTTTCAAGGAACCATTTTAAATGTTTTTTGTGATCTTTAGAATTTTAAAATAGAATTATGATNAACTTGTCTGTTCTCCTTCCCCCAATTCCCCAGCACTGTTCCCATCCCCCCAATTCCCCAATAAAAATCTTTAAAAAAAAAAAAGAAGAAGTGATCCCCCTGACTAGCCTAGTATCCACTTGGCACTATACATAGTTATTACCATATTATCAACTATATTTCTTATGCTTTACATCCCTGTGGCTATTTCATAACTACCAATTTGTACTTCTTAATGTCTTTATCTTTATCACCCTGCCCTCCAAAATCATCCCATCTATCACCCTAATAAATCTAGTACCCATCTGACACCATACATAGTTATTACAATATGATTGGCTACATTCCCTATGCTCTACCCTATATCCCCATAGCTACTTTGTAACAACCAATTTGTATTTCTTAATTCCTTCCCCATTTTCACCCATTCCCAACACCCATCCTGTCTAGCAACCATCAACATGTTTTCTGTATCTATGAGTTTCTTTCTGTTTAGTTTGTTTTGTGCTTTAGATTCCACATATAAATGAAGTCACATATTATCCATTTTTCTCTGCCTAACTTACTCTACTCAGCACAATTCTCTCCATGCCACTGCAGATGGCAAGAACCTATTCCCCTCCATGGCTGGGCAATATTCCATTGTACAAGGTTGGACAATTCAGTTTGCAAACTCATCTTAGGAAAAAATGCTACATACCTCATCGTTGAACATCACTACTCTCACCTTCAAAGTACCCTTCTTGGGAAGCTATATACAGATGCCAGCACCTGGTCTACCCTTCAAAGCAGTTTTGGAACTCTTTTTCTAGAATGGCCATCAGAACTGTCATTATATTACCCTTGATGTTCTGAATGTCATGTGAATGTCTTCCTTTCAATATTTCCTTCATCTTCAGGTAAAGAAATAAGTCATTGGGGGGCAGATCACGTGAGTAGGGAGGGTGTTCCAATACACTTATTTGTTTACTGGCTGAAAACTCCCTGACAGGCAGTGCTGTGTGAGCTGGTGCATTGTCGTGATGCAAGAGCACTGAATTGTTGGTGAAAAGTTCAGGTCGTGTAACTTTCATGCAGCCTTTTTAGCACTTCCAAATAGTAAATTTGGTTAATTGTTTGTCCAGTTGGTACAAATTCATAATGAATAATCCCTCTGATATCAAAAAATGTTAACAACACTGTTGCAACAAGTTTGCGAACTTAACTGTCAGACCTCATATATATTCTTCATCCATTCATTCATCGACAGACACCAGACTGCCTCCACATCTCGGCCATTGTACACAATGCTGCAATGAACATATGGATGCACATGTCCCTTCTAAGTGACATTTTGGGTTTCTTCTGATGATCCCCAGAAGTGGGATTAGTGTGTCTTTGTTTCTCTTGTTATAAAGTCTACTTTGTCTGGTATAAGTAGTGCTACCGTAGCTTTTGTTGTTTCCATTTTCATTTAATATCTTCTTCCCATTCCTTTACTTTCAGTGTGTGTGTGTGTGTTGTGATTTGACATGAGTCTCTTGTAGGCAGCATATGTAAGGATATTGTTTCCTAATCCATTCAGCCACCCTATGTCTTTTGATTGGAGCATTTAATCCATTTATATTTAAAGTGATTATTGATACATATGTAGTTATTGCCATTTTATTCTTTCTGTTTTTGATGTTTGTTTTTGTTTTTGTTTTGTCTTAAAGAAGTCCCTCTAACATGCCTTGTAATACTGGTTTGGTGGTGATGAATTCCTTTAGCTTTTTCTTATCTGGGAACCTCTTTATCTGTCCTTCAATTCTAAATAACAGCTTTGCTGAGTAAACTAATCTTGGTTGTAGGTCTTTGGTTTTCATCACTTTAAGTATTTCCTGACAATCTCTTCTGACATGGAAAGTTTCTGTTGAGAAATCAGCTTATAGTCTTATGAGAGCTCCCTTGTAGGTAACTAACTGCTTTCCTCTTGCTGCTTTTAAGGTTCTCTCCTTATCTTTAACCTTTGCACTCAGCCACAATCTCCCTTGGTTTTCATAGCCTGAAATTATGGAGATCTCTTTCTCCAGCAATGAAACACTGGGCTGGGGAGGGGTGGAACCCCTAACTTCTCAGGGGGACACCTCTGCAGCTGAGATATCCCTCCTGATTTTTAATGGTCACACATGGGTGTGGTACCAGCCTGTTCAGAGTCTCTGCCCCTCCCTCCTACCAGTCTGCAGGTGGCTTCTTCTGTATGTCCTTAGTTGTAGGGCTTCTGTTCAGGAAGGTTTTAGATGGTTCTCAGTAACAGTTGTTCTGTGGTTTAGTTCTAATTGATGTGGTCCTGAGAAGAGGTGAGCACAGTCTTTACCTACTCTACCATCTTGACTGGAAAAATTAAATAAATATTTTTAGTATCTCCAGGTGATTTAAGTGTGGGAAATATTGAATTATCTCCTATAATTGACAAGATTAATGAAAACTATACCACTTGATATTCCAAAATGATTACCAACATTTGTGATTTCATGTTTCTCTTTCTAGTATTTTTGGCTTCACATTTCATGAAACTACCATAGGCATCACCATTGAATCCTTTCATTTTAGAACTAAAGTTGCCTGTTCAGCTATGGTCTATTTTGATGTAAACTTTGAAGGTCTTTGGTTACTCCTGATCATGTAGAAGAAATAAGAGGAAAACCAGAACTAAAAGGAAAATTGCTACAATACGGCTGATCCAGTGCTAAGGATGAGGACCAACCAAATAACATGTTTTGATAAATGTGTAATGAAAAATTTGCTTGCAGAGGAAACAGGCTGGGAATATCTGGGAGCCAAGATCATCTGTGTTCCTGCTGTCCCAAATGTATGCAAGCAGCACATGTAACTCAATATATAACAGAAAACTGCACAATTCCTAAAAATATGGAGGAGGGCTCTGAATGTGTACAGAGGGCTTTCTGAAACTCAGAAAAATTAGAAATACTGGGGCACTCCTAAGTTATATTATCAGCTATGTTGAGGAGAAATATTTTTAAAGTGGCTCAAGACAGTGAAGACAGTTTTTTTTATATAAGAGAAAGGGAAGTTACCCATTGCACACAACTGATAAGACAACTTGGAAAATACATTGTGTATAAACATAGCAATACAATTACATTTAAGAATATATATGAAAGGTAAATCATCTTTGTTTTACTAAGTAATTCTTCATACTTTTCATGGGCTCAGGCAAAAGTTCTAAGAATGACTAGACAGAGGTACCCATAAAATAGAATAACATGTAAAATACAGAGTAGGAAGAGCCAGACAATAGCATTTGCTCTTTAGCTTATTCCATTATACCAAGAAAATTTATTTTAACGCTCTTATTAAATAAGTATCGGGGTAGGCCAAAGTAGTTGCCATAATTTTAGTATTGTATATGTGGTTAGAGTGGACAAGCGATACTCTTTCCTTGGCTACATTCCAGCTAGAATTGACCATGTGACATAATTCTCATTAAGGAGATGTAAGTAAAATTCTGTCAGGTCAGTATTTTTTTTCCTAATAAAAATGGATAGACAATGCTGGCATGCCCGTGGCCCTTTCTTCTTCTTGCCTTGCATTGTGGACATGATGCTGGAGATACAACAGCCATACTATGATTCTGAGGTGAAAAACCATAAGTATGGAAGCAGAAAATCTAATCAATACAGGATGGGAGGGTCTAATGATTCCCTGAATGCCATTGTGCCAGCACTTGACTGCGGTCTCCGGACTTCCCATTATGTGAGAAAAAATAATTTGTTTAAGCTACACTTGGTAAGAATTTCAGGTATTTGCTGCTATGGAGATAGTAGTAATAAATTATTAGTAACTCCAACAGTGTACAAAATTTTAAAGTAAGTTTTCAGTATTCTTAGCCTTGCTTTTCTGTGTAGTTTCCTCAGTCACTACTGCCAGTGTTATCTGTTCTCAATGAACACATCAATTATTTAGGTGTCAAGTCTCTTCATCTGCTGTATCTACTATTTTTTTTCATTAAGATTTCCTCCAAAAATGATATCTTCCACTTAACGTTAATGTGTATACACACACACACACACACACACACACACACACACACAAACACAAAGTCAGACAATTATATTCTCGAACTTATTGCAACAATGATGCTAACATNAAAAAAATAAAAAAAGAATAAAAGAATATAAAAAGAAGTATATACATTTAAACTTCATATTATGGATAATGGAAAAGTACCTTAAAATCACTGTTCTGAGCAGTTATTGCCCTTGGGTTTTATTTCTAGGCTTCATTGATACATGGTTAACACTTAGACCAATAAACAGTTATTGCTCTTTGTGAGATGCTGAGAGTCGATTTGGAGAGTTTACAAGTAAGAGGCATACTTTACCAGGAGCTGTCAAATGTCCAACTAACAACTAAAATGTGTCTGTCTATCTATCTATCTATCTATCTATCTATCTATCTATCTATCTATCTATCTATCTATTATCTATCTATCTATTTTCATCATCTATATCTGTGATATCTGTATATATCTATCAACTAAAGTTATATAAAAGATATTTGAATTTTTTTTCTTCCTACAGATTTCCACAGGGAACAGAGCCGATATAACTGGCTCTGTCCTCATGGTGAGTTACAGTTATAATGGAGACAGCAGGCTTCTATAACTCTGTTTAATAGAAGGCAGGGTACCAGCAGAGACTTTCTAACTCTGCGTTTCAAATCACCCCAATAGCTATTATTACTTTTAAGAGCATTTGAGCATTAGCATCAAATCAAGTGGAATAGTTTCATTTAAATAATTTAAGGGGTTGACAGATGTTCTCACATTGGCCATAATAAATAAAATTATTCATTTTGAAAGAGAGAGAGGAGGATCAGAATTGTGTGATTTTTGGTTTTCTTTCAACTTAAAAGTATTTTGAAAAGGATTAAAGGAGCAGCTTTTCCTCCTCTGGGTTTGACTCCCCACGAATCCCACCTCTGGTCCTTTCATAGAAACCCCACCCATTGTGTTTGGCCCCGTGTACTGGCCTCTGCGGGGCAGCATCCTGTGGTGGGAAGTTTTAGTCTTCTGTGGCACAAGCTTATGGATCAGCAGGGTTTGCTCACTCAAGTGTAAGGACATTCTGATTCTTTCGTTTGAGTTTTCTTTTCCTTCCTCAGAAACTTATGAAGAATTCTTTCACTCTTCTTATTGTGCTTTCAGTCAATCTTTTATTTGATATGCTGTGAAAACAAAACAAAACCAACCAAACAAAAAAAACCCCAATACCTTAAGACTTATCTCCAAGGGGAAAAACCCTCTACATCTAATAGCTACTCTCTTTTGTTTACATTATCTGTATTTTCTCTCTGTATCATGAGGCAGTCATCATATCTCTTAAGAGTAAAAGTTTGAATGTTTTTCATCTTTTCTTTGCTGTCAAGAAACATTCAAATAACACTCTGTTTCTCAAAATTCTGATCATAAAAGTTATTTGAAGTTTCCAATTTCCTCCGTGAAATTTGGATTTAGTAAGTCTGGAAAGGGGCATGAAATCAGTACTTTTATTTTATTTTTACTTGTTTCTATATTTTTAAAGATTTTTGTTAAAATATAGCTAACACACAATATTATATTAGTTTCAAGATATTATATTAGTTTCAGGGGTACACCATAGTTATTCAACATTTATATACCTAAAGAACTGATCACCATGATAAGTCTAGGAACCCTCTGACACTGTACTATGCTATCACAATATTACTGACTGTATTTCCCATGCTGTACATTATATCCCCATGACTTATTTGTTTTATACCTGGAAATTTGAACCTCTTATTCCCTTTCACCTTCCCCCCCCCTTTTTTAATTTTTCAATGACAGTTCACATTCAATATTATTTTACATTAATTTCAGGTGTGCAGCATAATGGTTAGGCAATTTATATAATTTAAAAAGTGATCCCCCTGGGCCGGCCGAGTGGCGCGATGGTTAAGAACTGGCTTGGGATGCCAGAGGGCCCCGGTTTGGATCCCACATATGAGGGTCAGTGACACTACCCTCCACAGTTAAGATGCTGAACAACAGCTCAACCTGGAGCTGGCTGCCGTGAGAGTCACTGGCGATGGTGCAGGCTGCAGCCCCTGTGGCAGTGGGTTGCCATGGTGTGGCCAGCAGCCGCCATGAGCGGCCANTGACAGGGGACATTCTGAGTTCAAGACAGGGGGATGATCTATTGTTAAGCTATAGGTCAAGGAAAGGTGAGGCCAGGGACATGGAGAGGTGTCTAGTCTGGAGGTGCCAACCAGGCCCTGCTTCAAGAAGAGAGAGAGGTTTGTTTATTCTGGGACTGACGTGGGGCTAAGCTGTCTCTCTCACCAAGAACCACACTGAAAACCTAAACACATGAGAATATTGCTGGCTTTCTCTCCACCAAGGATAAACTTCACAGTATTCATACACTAAGTAACATTCCAGACAGATGGAAACAAAAGAATTAAGTATTTCTAAAAAACTACTTGAGAGTCTCCTTTTGTTGCAAACAGTCCTTTTTGCACAAAACATTCTCCGAACCTGAGTATCAGTGTGTGTGTACAACTCTGATAATATCATATTCATCTCCAGAGATAAGAAAATGCTGCTGCATTCTTGAGAGCAAAGAGAAAATTCTGACTGATAAAATGGTCAAACAGGGCCTGATAACAATTTATTTCTGACCTTTTAATGCCTTCTGTTCTTAATGATTTTCTGTCATTTCTGTCTAGTCCAGACTTAAAACTCAGTCTCAGAGGTGCTTAGCTTTATGTTGCCACTTAACTTCCAACTTCCATTTTTCAGCACAGAAAGGTAAATCAGTAATTGTCACTTTGGCTTCTCAAGGTTTGTCAGGCACCCAAGTGGGATTGTGACATAGATCTGAAGGATGTTTTATGTGACTTTGACTTTAATTTTGATATAATCATGAAAATGTCTTAGGAGTTCAGGAACTTAATTATCCTATTAACCTCACCTCCGCTTTTTCTTGGGTTTTTGAAGTACTACTTTGGTCTTTTATGTCCCCTGATCTGTAGATAAGTTATTAAAGAAAAAAAGAAAAGAAAAATAAATTTGGGGGTTATCTTCAGTGATATGTCTCCTTGGCTGACAATCATTTCTTTCTCAATGACCTTCTTTTCTTTTTTTTTTTCTTTCATATTTTATTTCTAAGGAGATAACATGTACATTTCTCTAGTTTGGCAATTATACAATTAAGTATACTTGTAGTACTGTAGGAACCACCATCTGAGAAGTTAGTGCATTGCCCTTTGTTTCAATATGTTTTTGAGTCTGGTTTTTATTTTTTCAGTTGGAGCCCAGTGAGACTGCAAGCCACGTACAGGTCTTCTTTGTAAAAGGGAAGAAATGGGGGAAGGGGAGAGTCTCAAAGAAATGGTCTATGGAGAAGTTGTGCCTTGAGAAGATAAAAACTTATGTTTGTAGTATGTTTATCCGGACATATTTGTGTACAGATCTGTGGATGTAGATTGTTCTGTGTGTGTACTAGTCAAAACTTCTTCACTAATAAGTGAAAAGAACTGAACTGAAACTGGCTTAAACCAGGAGGCCTTTCGAGATGACTGGATTCGGGAACCCCAGCAGTTTGCTAATTATCTCTTGCTGTCTCCCTTTCATCCTCTCCCTCTTTTTTTCTCATTTGCTATGTATCTTTCTGTGTGTGGCCCTTACTCTCCTCCCGAAGACTAGCTCTTTCCATCTGATGGGAAAGGTAGCTAGCTGCAGGCAGCCCCAGTCCAGAAAGAAATGAAACTGTTTTTTCCAACATGTATAGAACGTCTCCTGAGGAAGTACTCACACTGGCCCTAAAAAGATTCCATGGCTACCTCTTGGTTCAATCACTGTGGATAGGGTTTGTGAGCCTAGATCAAGTGCTAATCTCTGCTGACAGGTGGTGGCCCAAACCTGTGACTGATTGTCCCACTTTATTGTATGGGGGACAGATAGCTCAGCAAAGGAAGATTAATGTGCTGCTACCAGAATTAGGAGTGCAAGAAAGCATGTTGAGAACACCATATTTACTAAAATATAGTACTCTGTATATTGCTACATACGAGGTATGACAATTAAGTTTATGGACTCATCATAGAAAAAGTGCTACATACCTCATTGCTGAATATCACTATGGTCACCTTCGAAGTACTCCTGTTAGGAAGCTATGCGCTGATGGCAGTGCCTAGTCCACCCTTCAAAGCAATTTTGGAACTCTTTTTTTAAAATGGTCATCAGAGCTATCATTGTATTACCCTTGCTATCCTGAATGTTATCAAAATGTCTTCCTTTCAATATTGCTTTTATCTCCAGGTAAAGAAAGAAGTCATTGGGGTCTAGATCAGGTGAGTAGGGAGGGTGTTCCAATACAGCTAAATACTCCCTCACAGACTGTGCGGTGTGAGCTGGTGCATTGTCGTGATGCAAGAGCCACGAATTGGCGAAAAGTTCAGGTCGTCTTTTTCAAGCAACCTTTTCAGCATTTCCAAATAGTAAACTTGGTTAACTCCTTGTCCAGTTGGTACAAATTCATAATGAATAATCCCTCTGATATTAAAAAAGTTTAGCAACATCGTTGCAACACGTTCACAAACTTAATTGTCAGACCTCGTATATAGCCAATCAAATCATCAACATATCTAAGAGATATTTTGTTTGGTTTTTAAACCTCAGTGTGCACATATGATACTATTTGGCTTTTTCCTTGTAATGTATCTGATGGTTATATTCTGTGGCATAGATATAGGAAAATTGAACTAGTCCTTATTATCATCATCACTCATATACAGAAAACATTTATCAAATACCTACTATAGATAGAAAATGTTTCCAGGTACTACTATTTACTTTTTTATCATAACAAGTAATAACTATAATTTGCATTTTCATGGTGGCTTCATATCTGTAGTCTTAAGAATTCTTAAACAGATGTATTTATTCTGTTTTTAAAAAAATAAGCATGAAGGGCTTCATCAACTTGTTACACAATACCTGCAATGTTTTACCATGTTCTTAAATACTCATTTATAAAAAAAATAACTATATGACATTTTAAAAGTATATGTAAGGGGAGGTGGGAGATAAGAGTAAAAGGGATCAAATATATGGTGATGGAAGGAGAACTGATTCTGGGTGGTGAACACACAATGTGATATATAGATGATGTATTATAGAATTGTACACCTGAGACCTATGTCATTTTAGTAACCATGTCACCCATTAAACTTTAATTTAAAAATAAAAGAATATAGGGGCCGGCCGAGTGGCGCGATGGTTAAGAACTCGCTTGGGATGCCAGAGGGCCCCGGTTCGGATCCCACATATGAGGGCCAGTGACAC
>NW_017734109.1:19045-20984 GCF_001890085.2 Hipposideros armiger
CAGAGGGATTATTCATTATGAATTTGTACCAACTGGACAAACAGTTAACCAAGTTTACTATTTGGAAGTGCTGAAAAGGCTGTGTGAAAAAGTTAGATGACCTGAACTTTTTGCCAACAATTCATGGCTCTCGCATCATGACAATGCACCCGCTCACACAGCACTGTCTGTGAGAGAATTTTTAGCCAATAAACAAATAAGTGTATTGGAACACCCTCCCTACTCATGTAATCTGGTCCCCAATGGCTTCTTTTTTTACCTGAAGATACAGGAAATATTAAAAAGAAGACATGTGGATGATATTCAGGACATCATGGGTAATATGATGACAGCTCTGATGGCCATTGCAGAAAAAGTCTTCTAAAATTGCTTTGAAAGGATGAGTAAGTGCTGGCATTGCTTGTGTGTGTGTGTGTGTGTGTGTGTGTGTGTGTGTGTGTGTGTATTACACACAAAAATATATATATAAATCACATAATATATAATGTATTAAATATATAGCTTATATTAATATATTAGTAAATATACATTTATATTAACACTTTATATCTAGTTGCTATAGATTGTAGTGTCAATTCAAAATATCCTGCAAGTGCATTATATTAGGCATGATAGCTTTGTCAAAAGAGAAAGCATTAATTGTGGAATTTTAGACATAAGCTAGAGAATGGAGAATTTCGGCAATCAATGAACAGTCAATAGGAAAAATCTTTAATTAGTTGTATCACATACAAATTTCTATTCTTTTATTCTGACTTAATTAAAGTATTTATTTTTACATTTCTCATTTATTCAGTTTTTTAGAAATGTAAACAGAAATAGTCTCAGAGACAGAGGAAAAACTGAGGGTTGCTAGTTGGAGTGGGTGGGGATGAAGGAGAAGGGGAAGGGATGAGACAATACAAATTGGTAACTACAATATTGCTCAGGGACAGAAAGGACAGTCTGGGGAATATAATCAATAATGTTGTAAATATTTTTTAGGGGGCCAGATGGACTCATGTCTTGTTAGGGAGAGGACTTCATAGTCAGCGTAGAGGCCTGACCACCACACTGTATTTCTGAAGCTGAATAACAATGTATGTCAACTATAATTATATATACATATAGTCATGGAACATGGAGTAGAGTGTGGGAATGGAGTCAATGGAATTGTAATAGATAAGCATGACATTGGGGGTGGGAGGGCAGTAGATGGGGGAGGGAGGTTGTTTCTGTGTGGAGGGTGAAAAAGATAACTATTGCATTGTTCTGTACACCTGAAACTAACAATAAAAAATAAATAAAAGTAGAATAAATAAAAAATTAAAAAATCAAGTATTTACTTTTTTAGCTTGCTCTGTTATTACTGAGTCTCTGATTTGGACTTCATTTATTTATTTTTTAATTCATTTCAGGTGTACAAAACAATGTAATAATTATACATTTCACCCCTCACAAAGTGATAACCCCCTTCCCCCAATCTATTGCCTCTCTGATATTGTATATATCAATTACAATTCCATTGATTCTATTGCCTATACTATACTTCATATCCCATGACATATATATATATATATATATATATATATATATATATAAAATTATAGTTGACATACAATATTATTCAGCTTCAGCTTCAGATGTACGGTGCAGTGGTTAAGCATCTATACCATCCATGAAGTGGTCTTCCTAACAAGACATGTGCCCATCTGACACCCTACAAAATATTTACAATATTATAGACTATATTCTTCAAACTATTTCATATCCTGTGGCAATATTGTAATTACCAATTTATGCTGTCTAATCCCTTTCCCTTATCCCTCATCCCCACCCCCCTCCCATCTAGCAACCATCAGTTTTTCCTCTATATCTCTGAGACTATTTCTGTTTACATTTCTCATTTATTCAGTTCTTTAGATTCCACATATAAGTGAAATCATATGGTATTTGTCTT